>NC_083563.1:17281827-17587152 GCF_019925205.1 Metopolophium dirhodum | reverse complement strand
GTTTGTTTTTGATGAAGTGGTAGATAATTTAAAACAAATAATTTACCTTGGCTTGGCTATCAAATTTGCGGGAATAGACTTAAGAGAAAACTGTTTTTCACATGGCCAATTCTACATAGCTTGCTCACGAGTAATTGGTGATTTTGGCCCCTACTAATAGATAAGTGAAAAATATTGTCTACAAAGAAGATTTGTAGATAATAAAACTATTAGTTATGATAATAATTACATTTAAATAGATTAAACAATATAATAACAATACATACATTTTTTATTTTTATACTTAAACCCTGCAACGACGTGTAATATTCAGCTAGTTAATTATTCCAAAGTATAATATTACCTAATATATTCATGATTTACTATTAAAATATTCTATTAAAAAATAGTTTATTATAATATAACATCATATTATTTTAAATCGAGTATACCTACAATGTTAACAATAAATGTGCCTTGTCACTGACTAACTCCGTGCGCAGCCGTTATCGATCAAAATAATAGCACTTCCGGACCATCTGCAAAATGCAATATAATATATTATATAATAAAATATATGAAATTGATAACTTTATAGGTTCTTACAAACAAAGTTAATCGCAGTCTTCTAGCAAGTAAAAGATGATGCTTAAAATATGAATACATTATTTTTAAACGTAATATAATTAATATAATAATATATTTTTTTAAATTGTTCAAGTCACGCTAAATATAAAATAATGAACTTTGACTATTTTTTAGAGTCGTATCTATAGAAATTAATGAGAAACTGGTGCTTATGTAGTCTCTACACTATGCACAATTATTTGTTGTATTTTTAGATATTTATTGTATACATTTTAAAGTGACAAATTATAGATTCGTATACACAAACAAACGATGTGAATAATAATAACAAAAGTTATAATATTGTGTATGAATAATTGTAAAATACAAATATTAATATTGTAAGTTAAATATAAATCTAACCTAACCATATTTGTAAATATATTACCATCAAAAAGATTTATTATTCTATTATATTTATAAATTGATTTTAATCTTTAAATGCTTGAGAAATAGTATTTATGTTAAACTGAATTTGAATAGCTAGAAATATTGTTGTCTTAAATAATAATGTTAACAGTTGCCTTAAGTTAATTTTACAAAATCCACACAGCTCAAAATGGAAGTCTGCATGCAATCTTCGCAATGAAAAAAAAGCAATCTGAAAAATGTATAGAACGACAATTGTCGGTAGGTTATCGGTCCATTAATAAATTATATAGCAACTTACCTTTCGGCGAAGTGTGTGGTCCGAAGTTATGGATTTTTTGTTTAAAATAAAAGTTGTCAGTCTTATCTATGAACAATGGCAAAAACAAACTAAATATTATCAAAATGGAATTAGACATAACCTGTTAAGGTTTCCCAATATACATTTAAATATGACGTATGCTCGTAAAGAAATAATAATAACAATAATCACAATAAACCTCATTTTCAGTGGTCTGACAAAGATAATACAATGTGGCGATGTCCAACAATCTCATCAACACATCAAGGATCGGGAAAAAACGGTGCACATCGACTTTGACAAACATGCCTTTGAATAGAATATAGTGATATAACGTATAGATGATAGAAGACAGGTTTCTCAATACAATATTAATGAGCACTGGTGGTCCGAAGATGGATCTGTTTATGACATCCAGGCTCTCCATAGTACTAGTATACATACTAGTCAAATCGCTAATGCGAATGATGCCCTTCGATAATTCATCATTTAATTTGTACACGATTATTTGGACAAACATGATTAAAAACATGTACTCGTAAAACATGCAGCGGTCGTATATAAAAGTCCACGACCATAAAACCTAAAATAATAGTGTGATTATCAGTTTATGGTTTTAAAATATAATGTGACGTATATAACTACTAATGGCTTACATTTTATTCATTACAATCTAAAAAAAAATTACTCACCCAATTAAAAACAGGATAGTCGGTGATGTGTAAAAAACCTATTACTGATAAGATGTACAGCATAAAATGCGCTAGAATACCAGCAATGCATATCCAAAAAAAATTCGTTTTAAGAATAACTTTACTGTTAAACTGTTTTAATATATCAAGTGTATTTAGTAATTTCTCCAAAATATTTGATAATTCATTATCGAAATAAATTCGCCATGTAATGGAGATGAGTGGTGCCAATAACTTCAATTCTACACTTGCAATCAATACAATTGATATAGGCTCCAAAATATCCAACACATTATTTACTGCCTGGAAATAATAATAAAATATAATTTTTTTTCTATGTTACACCTCAATTTATATTGAATCTAATTTTTAAATTCCAGTAAATATTAAACATTTAAAACTTAATACGAGATTCAATATAGTTGTTTTTAATAATTATTAATAATACACTAATTGCATTATAACCGCGTAGTATTTTTCAATTATATACCCATTTATTTCCATTATATACATTGATTAGAAATATAGAGGTTAAGGCAATTCGCCAAACATAACTCATTAACAACATCCATGTTCTTTGAATCAATTTTACACAGCCATTACCGGTTAAAATAAAACACCAATTGAAAATGTTTAGCAAATGAGTAATGTTCATTATGCTGTATCAATTAAAAATATATTTAAATAATAAGTTGACCAACCAACGTTACATAGAACATAATTGTAAGCTTTATTATGAGACAATAGAATTAGTTGTTTTTCTTAAATGTAAGTACTTAGAGATGAATTTTTTCTTCGAACAAATACTTAAATTGAAGTGGGTTTAAATATTTCAAACATTTATGTAAAATCAAAATAAGTAGAAATATTTACTTAAAAAAATATTTATAAGTTTAATAATCTAATAAATTGCTTTTAAGAGGTATGCATACTGACCGTTTCTAAGGAGTTCAATATAGGCAATTTTCTATTTGTTTGCATGCAGGTCGTGTAAATGTGTGCGTAGTAAGTGATCATTAGTGTGAGTGACTGTGTGTAAATAAATAGCGAATTTCATCCGCACGTGCACGCACATGTCAGTAACACAGTATTTTACATGCTATATTACAAATGTGAATATTAGTGAAACACTGAAACTTAGTTTCGTATTTCCAATAATATAGCTTACTGAGTGACATTACAGTATGAACACTTATTATACAAATTGAAGAGAAGAAGTTTATTTAGGCTTGTATAGTAGTCGATTTTCGATATTTTATTTTCAAAGTCCAATATTTAACTCTAAAAACTTGTGATATTTTACTTTTTCAATTTGAATTATTGAGTTTAGTAATTAAAATATTTAAAATTGACTTTTGTACAAGCATAAATTAACTTCTCTTCTACAATATTGATAATAGATGTATTTATTTTCAAACCGCTCAATAAACCATATTATTGGAAATACAAAAGTACATTTTCATAGAATTTTTCAATGCTATTCATACCCTTTAATTATGTATAGTATATTTACTATACATACTAATATCGAAATATTATCAAAGAAAATAAATATTACAAGTGGTCAGGCATTAATGGTACAATTATACAAATGGTATGGTTATTAATTTTTGAACTGTTCCAAACATAAATTATTGTTATAATTCCTACTTTAAATATTGACCATTTACTTCTAAGAAAAGTAAAAAGCTTTTTTTCAATTGTTTTAATATTTAATATTATGATATGCTTTTACACATTAAAGACCCTATAGAGTATAGACATAGTCTAGAGAGGGGGTTTCAGGTCCAGACACCCTCCGTTAAATACTATTTTGAACTTTTAAATACTTCTTAATCATTAACGACTAAATTAATTGGTTTTTATTAGGTACATAATCTCTTGTTACTTCTTTGTATTTATAGTTTCATGCAACATGGTTATAATTTATTAGTCTGTTGGTTGAGCTTGAGAAGTAGACTTCACTTGTATGTGAAGTTGTGGAGACCATTTGACCATATAAAGATAATTATTACCTATTGCCTCTCAACTTTAATACGAAATCATCTAGATATGTCCTTGTCCCATTATGATAGTGATAACAGACAACAGTTAACATCCAATACGCTCTGATTTGTTATTATACTAATAAATGTCTCTGCCTCTCTATTATAAAGTCGTGTGTGGTTTTTCTTTAATATAACATTCCGTGAATAAGTCACGAATCGTTTCAGAGTGCCTGTTCAAAATCTTTCCACTTTTTTGGGACCTTCAAATTGTCATCGTTGATACTGCTTTTCATGTGAGTAGTACTCTCTTATCATTTAGTGATAGTCGAAACCACGGACTAAGATATAATAGTCAATAATAATAATAATAATAATTATTATTATATCTTAGTCCGTGCGGCTGAACAAAACTAAAACACAGTAACTAACGTTCTTATCAAAATCGACTTTTTTGTATCCTCATTGTCATCTTGTTACGCTGAATTAAACGATATTATTTTCTTTGGATTCGGATGATTATTTATCAATTTACAGCCAAGTAACTACAAGAGTTTATTATATGATAAGCCTGTTAATGTTTAGAATATTGGCTCTCCTGAACAATTTCACAAACTGTAGTTACTGTGTTTTAGTTTTGTTCAGCCGCGTGGTCGAAACGCTTCTCCAGTATACAATCACCTATTAAAAACAGCTGTTATCTGCCGAGATACTATCGTACTACATCCTGGAGAGTTTAACGATCGTAATTTATTCGTTCATCAATACAGATCCACCAACTACCTCCAAATTCCATTACTGTTGATTTGGTTGCGTGACTCCCATATTAAGGGGCAAGTGTTATAATTTATTATGGTTCGCCCAAACTGTGGACTGTGTTCGGAACCAGTTCAACGTGAACAACTATCGATTTCGTGTTATAGTTGCAAAAATCTTTTTCACTCCATCTGTGTTCACCTACCTCAAAGCGTTGACCCTTCTTCTAATGATCGGTCTTTGATTTTCCATTCGGTCAATTCACTCATCAAGCAACTCAACACAGTTGAGAATGATGTTAAATCTCATGGCCAACTCATTGGTGGACTTGAAACCCGAATGTTAGCCATTGAAAAGACTTTATCGAATATCGCTGCGTCCCCACCCACTACCGAAATTACACCATTCCTTAATTACATTGCTAGAGAATTACAACTAAGGTCACTGCTTGCTGTGAACCTAATCATTCGGGGTGTACCAGAATCTCTCAATACATCTATATCTGAAAGAATCTCCCAGAATAAAAAATTTGTTTCGGATATTTTGGATAAACTTAATCCTCCGGTTCCGGTTGAATCCATACTCAAAGCCTACAGAATCAGTAAAACTGTCGATAATAAGCCACGACTTTCCCTAAACTTCAAGTCAATTCACCTGATAATTTCCGTCCAGTCTCCATCACCCGTGATCGTACGCAATCTGAACGTCAATCAATTCGTGAGGTCTATCAAGAACTTAATACCAGGCGAGAAAGAAGAGACTTCAATATCTCGATCCGATATCACAATGGAATTCCAAAGATTATACCAGTTACTTCCAACTCAAAAAATGGAAATCGCCAGCAACGTCCAACACCCAAAAAATCTTAAAGCCTGCACCTCACCCACCTTGGATTAAAAGTGTTTTCATCTCTATTGATTGTCTCCACACAATGATTGCCCGCCTCATGATTATCCTCAGGTGCTTCGTAGATTAAACCTCTCTAAGGGATCAAGCACACTTGCTTTTTCTGTGTAAACTCATTAGTGGAAGCCTTGGTACACCTTACTTTCTGCAGACTGTTAATTTTCATGTCCCTGTCTTTAATTACCGCTCAGTATATTATCCGATCTCTATCCCTTTTTGTTCCTCCAATTATATGTTGAATCGTCCTATCACCCGAATGTTGAAATAATTGGCTAACGAAGCACCGTCTTTTTTATTCTAAAATATAATTTTTGTTATGTAATCTTTTTTTTATTAAGATAAGTGAATTATAAATATATGTCTACACTCTACCTATATCATACTGTATCATACAGGGTCGGTTATGTGCTAGTTTTCGGCCTTCATAGAGTGGCTAATAGGTAAAATATTTAGGTAGGAGGTCTATAATCTATAAATATATATTTATTATTTAGTCATTGTTATCTCTCAAAAACATGGGTTATTTATGCCTATGATAGTAACTAGTAAGTATATAATTATGTAAGAAGGCTATTCGAGATAAAAATGCAATTGTAATGTAATTTAAGTTAATTGTTAGTGAGCGATTTTTTTTTTCAGTTTTATTATGGGCTGGTGAAAAATATTGCCCCCCCCCCCCCCTCAAAAACTGAAATGATGCCACTGCTATACTGCTATAGAGTATAAAGCTGTATAGGAAATTATAAGTAGACTGGTCAAGTTCATTTACCTGGTGTAGATATGAAAAAGGTAAGTAATAGTGGGTACCACTGCAGCTGCTGTACAGTAGGTGTCAAGTGGGTCACTTTAATGGCAGTGTTAGATTGTGTTGTTGGTCGTTGTATACAAAAATCGATTCTGATCGGAGACGGTTTATAATATCATGATTTGTTTTTTGATATTACTAGTAACTTATCTTATTTTATTATTATTATTGCAGTAGGTATTGCCAAAAAAATTGAATTTATGATATTAATTAGGTAATATTCAACTATTAGAATAGTGTAGATTTCTATCATATTATATTATTGTTATTACCTAATTTTTAAATTGCTATTGAAAAACGTATGACCTTGTGTTAAATTTGTATAAAAAAACATCGTGAATGAACTGACAGATTGAATATTTTTGCGTATAATATACCGCACATGGTGGTACAGGGTAATTTACTAATTATGCTTATTGCTCACACTTATTTTTTTATTGAACTTTAAACATTTAGGTACCTATTATAATTTATAATATCTAACTGAATATTACATGTTTTTTATATTTTATATAAAATCATTATAAATGACTAATAAATTATAATATCCAATATTAAAAGTAGATAAAGTATTCTAAATACTGCTACTTTTTCACTATAAATAATTATCATAAAATCATCTCAAACGTAAATTAAAGAAGTTTAACTATTATCATTAATTATAAATACTATTTTTTTTTTTTATAGTATTTATAATCAATGCTATTATACAATACTGTGCTTTTTTCAAACATTTAGTTCTAGAACTTTCCAAGAGATGGCAGCACATAACATCATTTATTCATATGAAATCATAATACTTTCGTTTATAACAATTTATAATAGTCTACTCCACAGTCTTATATAGTTATATACGATGCTACGATACCGCGGTCTACTCTTTCAAGTCAGATCAATTAGATCTAATGTTCTATAATCACGACTGTGGATAATACTATCTACAGCCGTATACCTAATCTATACGTATTTATGTCTTTTCTCGCAAAACGGACAGACAATAGTATGATAGTTATTTGTAACTTTTTACTTATTAGTGTATCTATAATAGAGTGTACCTACCTAAATGGCTAAATACTTAATAATTATAGTATCGATTAAAGGCGCTACGTTAAATAAATTACTGTAAATAATGAATTTTTAGTTTATTAGCAACAAAATTGTATATTATTATACAATAAAGTAATTAACTTGAAATTTAAATGAAAACTGGTAAGAAAAAATAATAATTATAACATTTTTTAATACTACGCATGTTTTGTTCTAAACAGAATGTATAAGTTATATTTGTAGTTATTCAACTATGGAATTCAAATAGTTATGATAGGAATTTATTATGAGTGATTACCTATGTAGTATGCTGTTTCTTAAATATATTAAAGTAAAAAAAAAGTAAAAAACCTTAAATTTTTAATGCAAGATTCCACATAAGTTTAACGGAAGTTCAAAAATACTAAAGATACATACGCACGATTTTTTTTTATATGGATTTTAAAGTTTTGACAAAATGCATTAAAATCTAGAATATTTTAAAATTATTTTTTAGTTACAAAATCATAAAAAAAGTGCTAAGTACCCACTTGTCCACCCTTTTTAATATAAACTCTGCCATTGAAAATATCTAAGTTCTCCACTGAGAAAATTAATAATTTCAACAATAAATCATTTGTTGTAATTCCAGAATGAATAACCATATTATATAGATAACTAAATTTCCCCAAATATTTAAAAAAATGTAAAAATTAAATGAATACATGATACAATTTTCAAAATATTATGTATCTTTTTGTAGTATTTATAGAGGTTTAAATTATCGAGTTTTTTTATGAAAAAGCTTAAAAATGTAGTACAATCATTTAAGTTGTTCATTCTGTAATTAAAAAAATTGAAAGTACATGAGTACCTGCAACTATTTTGTATCAGCGTTTAAAATTGAAATCAAGTTAAATCAAAATCACAAATATGATCTAGTTTTATCAATGCATAACATTTTCAATAGTAAAATAAATTAACTTTAATGATATTTAGTAATATAATAGGCTGGCAGACCGTCGTCGCTTAGAATCAACTTTTTTGTATACCAGGATTTTATATCATTGAATTAAAATTTAGGTAATTTAACACAATATCCATTATAGTCGCACGAAACCATTAAATGTACAACAGAGAGGTGGTACCCATTTACCCACATTTGTATTTTGTGTAATCATCTTTTCTATAAATATCATAATAATAAGTTGTTATTATAGTTATTTAAAATATTTACGATACATATGCACGACTTTTTTTTTATGGACATTTAATTTTCATATTTGGACGAAATTAAATATTTAAACGAAGAAAAACGATTTTAGTTATTTATTTGTTGTAATTAAAAAATATTTTTTGTGGAGAATTAAAATTTTTACGTATAATTATTATAAATTATTATATTTTATATACACAATGACATTTTTAAAATATTTATATCAATTTAAGCTAGGTATATACCTATTTATTTTTAATACTACCGGCCAGTGGGCAGTGATTATAAAATATAGTTAGGTAGTATAGTATATTTTATAATCAATGATACTATCAACCTATATTCACACCGTTCAACGGTTAGTCGACATTGACTCAAACGTCAAAAGCATATAACGGTATAAATATATATTATAATATATTAATGTATGGTATAATTAAATACTATTATAATATTTAAATATTAATAATATAACAAATGAGGTCTTCCGTTTTCGTCTACAATATTATTAAAACAACCTACCATGCTACTTATAATAGTAAAATAAACTACTAATACAAATATTATTAATATAATATAAAATATTTCTAGGCAGACAGGCTCCACTCAGAACGATTTTTTGTATATATCATTGAATTAAAATTTAACAGTGCCTAACTACCATTACAGTGACCAACTCGAAACCTACAAATTACAATAAAATAATGGTAGGTACGTACTTTATTACATTTTTTAGGAAATAATTAATAAAAGAATTTTTAGGGCATTAGATTCATATAGCTCTATTCATAAGTTAACTTAAAAAAATTTAAAAATATTTAAAATACATGGGTACAATTTTTTTACAATTGTTTGACGTTCAAATTTTGACATATTAATTTGTCAAAATCACGGAAATTCCCAACTTATTTTGTAGTTAAAAATGTATGATATTTTACATTTTAATAAAAAGGCTTAAAAATGTAAATCAAGGTGGACACTTGATACCACTGTTATCTCTTGAGTAGATAACCTTTCTAGATACTATTTTTTATTTTTATTTATATCCAAATTTCAGTACGTATGCTACGAGTTTCTAACTTAATAATTATTTAAATTTAAAAATAAAACTGTTATAATATTGTTCACAGTAGGTAACAAGCTTAGGTTAGACAATAAACGTGCTTAACGACGTAGAGTCTACCGCTGACGTAGACGATAAAGTTCAACCAGTAAGGATATTTTTATTTTAACGACGAATTCGTATTATTTCCACGAATTAATGAAGTCATATAACATAATATTACTATAGGTATAGCCGTATAGGTAGTACAATGTATAATATTAATGGCAGACTAAAACGTTTCGGTTTACCATAACCGGTAGGCATTCTACATAATCGTAAGTTTGTCGTGATAGCGCGGAAGGTAATTATTTTTAAGATTACGGGACTTAGCATGACTAGGGTGAACACCTATTGCAAGGGACGAATTTGTTTTAGGGCCAAACCCTTGCTGCACGTTATAAATTGGAAAAATAAAGCAATTGTCTGACGTGTAATTAGGGGTTCGTACTGGTCGACTTAACATCAATGCTGCGTAACGGTGGGTGCCAGGTGATATATATTATTTTTTCCACTTTGAAATTCACTGGTCGAATGTCTGTTTTTTATTATTATTTTTTTTTAAATAAAACATACACCTGGAATCGGTGGAATATTATATAGCCGTTTAATAGCGGTAACTATATTTACAAGCTACAGCTGATCCGATTCGGGACGCTGGCACAGACGCTTTAGTCGCTGTATAATATAATGATAATTGTATAATATTATAATGTGAAGTACCGAAATATTGTTCGATACACTTTTGAATATTTTAATTACAATATAGCCGTTTACGCTAAAACGTTCTAAGGAAAAGTTCGCCAATTTACGCAATATAAAATAAAATGAAACTCGTAGTGCAATATTATGTAATATACAATCGATGGCGAAACTTACCAAATATGAATCAGTAAATAAATAAAAATCGATAATATTTAAGCGTGTTTCTCAGATTATTGATATTGTTGTAAAATAATGTAACGAATCTCGCATAATTTACCATAATTATTTGATCATATTATTATATATTATTTTATCTGTCTATGCACTCTACTTATACAGTGATATCATCGAGTCACTGCTTCAATAACCAAATAAAGTGAAGCTTCATTCCACGGGGTAGTGTTCTAGTGTAGTAGATAGTATCACTGAGCTGGGGAAACGAAAAAACCCAAATAATTTATGTTTAGAAGGTATGTTTAGTACCTACGTATTATATTGTACAAACCATCTACTTATAGTTAATAACGTTTCGTAGTTAATTAATATATTATATAATATCAATAATGTAATGTGCAGTAAAATTGTAAAAATAATATAACATACCTACCATTCTATACTCTTGAAAGATCTCTTCATTAATGGAACGAATTTGTTGTATTGAAAATATTTTAATCTAAAATTAAACGTCGATTTATTGAATTTAATTTTTGCAATTAAGTCAGTAGGTAGGTACAGTCAATTTTGTCGATTCTATGTCACTATATGCGGTAGTTAAATATTAAAAATGCGAAACGCGGACACTTTGTAAATTTGAACAAAAATTAAGTTTGCAAAATATGAACATTATTTTAGCTCAAAAAGAGTCAAAATATTTTGAAAATTATACTAGGAAAAACTATTATACATATTTGTGAATTCACGCATAATTTTTTTTAATTTCACTAATAACAAATAATGAGGAACCTTGGAAAACTTTTGAGTTTTTTGACATAATGAACATTTTTTTATCCACAATAATTTAAGAAAAAAACTAATTAAAATAGAAAATTCCTTATGCTTTGAAATAGCTAAAAAAAAGGGTTAAAATATTTTGAAAATGTTAAGTTATGTTTAAAAGTCTAATATAAACAATTTGTAAAAATGTTATTTATTTACTGTTATTTATTTTTCCAAGTAACACCAAAAAACTATAAATTTTGTCAAACATTGGTTTTGCGTAAAAATTCCCGTTTTCTTATATTTTTTTTTAGTTTTTTCCGTCGCACTTGAAAACTATTTGGAGTTTTAAATTTTACTTTTCGAATGCACCAACTAGCTTCACTTTCTCACCTGAAAAGTGAAAAGATACTGAAGTTAAAAATCGAAGCATTATTTCTACTACCTATCGAGTACGTATATAAGTATATACAAACAAATAAATAAATAAATAACAACACACATCATTGAAAAATGAATACATTCATTTCTCCGCTCAGAATCTAAAATAATGTTTAGATTCTATTGAACTTTATAGCATTATCATAATATTATATTCTTTAATAGGTACTTTATATTTACACATATACTTTATATATGTACAACCAAGTGTCCATGTTAACAATGGATTGTACAAAGTGACCGTTTACCAATTTTCCATCTAAGTAACTTGGCTACAAAAATTTAAGTCCTGGACATACGACGTTGGTCCAAAGGTTACAATAAGTTAAAACTTTTTTAGAGATTGCTCTATAATTGCCGTTCCTATCTTGTACTCCAAATACAGTACCTAGGAATAACTATTATAAAAATCTGATGTTGTGCGACTGTTTTAAAACCATTGTATACTAACGTTAGTGACTTCATACACCCATGATATACCTATATATACGCGTAATATTCTTTAAAAATGTGCAAAATATAATAAAATATCATAACTCGGGAGAAATAGTTTTTTGTCGCATATTTGCAGACGTTACACGCGGTAGGCCAATTCACGCACCTAAACTATAGCGACAAAGATGTTCGTCCCGAAAACATTTTGTCAAACCGAAATTCGTCATATACATTCATGTTCGCGCCACGACGATACTATTAAATAACATTATATAATAGTTATTAGAAAATAAGCGAACGCGGAAGTTACACTGTGCGCGTATACAATAATAATATGACATCAGCTGACCCGAAGAATTCGTTTATATATTTTTTTTTTTTTGCTCTTATTGTACCTGCGTTTTGCTGTACCTACGTCTCTACTACAGTGTACGTATATTATAATATGAAAATATCTATTCAGCCGAGCTCAATATACAACACCATCGTCACGATGATAATAATAATAATATATCGAATACAGTCGGGCGCGAGGAAAAGGGTTGCCGGCTAGACCACATGCGTTCGGCGGCGACTTGGTGGGGGGCGATTACGAGCCCTGTTCCGGGCCGCTAAACGTAGAATGCCCACAGACCGGTCGGAGGTCGCGTGCGGGCATTCCAGTTAGTAACAATAATATTCTCGGGGGTAGCACGCACCGTGGCACAGCGCACAACACCATATTGTAACGGACGTTTTTCGCTATTTTTTTTTTTTATCATATTTTGAATTCGTTTTCCATTTTTCTAAAACGTTGCTCTTCGTCGGGTTCCTTTCCAATACAATATCAACCACCGCGACGTGATAAGATACGCGGACGCAATAATCGTAGGTACGATTATAGACCGCACAGACTTACTCATTTACCGGACATTCGTCCCGGGAACGTTGCAGTATCGTCATAATATAATATTATCAAACTACGTTAACGCGCGAGTCCGGAAGAAGATAGCGTTTGGACAGCGGTGGTCCGAATCAAATGATTGTTTCATGTGAGTACAACTGTTGTGAGTACACACTGCCTAGTGTCTACATGTTATTATATTAATACATTATAGAGGTACGATAAATGATAATACAAACTATAATGCTAATAATGAATATATAGATAATAATATAATAAGTAGAAATGATGACACTGTGCTCATGCATAGTCGTGTGTTATAGACGTGAGTTTATTTTATATTAAAATGTAATAGGTAAGGTACCTATTACGTTTATTTGGTCAGTCGATCCAACGACCATCGAGATGAAGACTAAAATGTATTCTACAGATGTATGATGTATTACTATACAGGTACCTATATGTACCTATATGTATTACTTTGGCTGAACACCCCCACGGTCAAATTTTAACAACGTTAACTGACAAGTTTAAAAACGTTAAAAGTGAGGAACAATTTTTTTCTTTTACCAGTATTGGACATTATTAAATTATTATCATCACTATTTTAACGGTTTTAATTAACGATATATTACCTATACCATGAACATGTATTATAAGTTATAACTATAATACTAATTATTAATATTGATAATAGTAAAATGATAAGAACTGTACAAGTTTACCTGTGTATTTGTTATTTGTAGTTTATCTGTTTATAATATAATAAAATAAACAAAAAAATTTGTATTTCATAAACAAAAAATAATACGATATTTCAATATTTGTAATTTGTATATTAACTTTTAATTCTCTCGAAATTGCTCATAACGGTTAAATAATTGGTATAAATAATAAATATTATGCTGGTATATATATTTTGATGACCATTGGGGATAAATCCCACATTTTTTAAATTTTTCCAAAACCAAAAAAAAATTATATTTAGTTTAATTTTTAAAAAGATACTGAATGAAAAATATTTTATATACTATTTATATATAATTCTTGTTGTTTTTCACATTGCAATTTTAGTTGTCTTAAATAAATATGTAATATACAATTTATATACCTACAACCTACATTTGAATATATACCCAGCTATATATTTAATAAATAATACTTATTTTGGTTTATAATATTCCTTTAACGATTAAATTATTTTGTAATGTTTGAATTGGTAAAAATATGTTGTAAGCTCGTGCTTTGCCAGTCAATAGCAGTTTATGATAAAAAGGTCCATTTGACCATGATCATTTTGCAAATAAAATTACGTGTACTGTCGTGGCAAATCTAGCACGACCTTAATCTACAACAATTGCAAAAAACCCACTTAAAAATACAAAAAAAAAATCTTATCATAAAGTTAATGGATTCAAACAAAGAACAAACATGGCTTCTATTGAAAAACAAATAATTGTATAATAATTATATAACTACTGTTTTAAAATAAAAGAACGAATGGTACCTATTAAACCACGAATTTTCATAAATTAGTTAATGAAATAAAAAAAACAAAGTATTTTTAAAAGGTAATAAAAATCGTCCTCTTGCAACCGTATTTGATGATGTTCAATGAATTTCAAAAAGCCAAATATAAAATAAATTGGACTTATGCTGGATTGCATAAAAAATTTATTGAGTTTAATGGTTCACGAAAAATTTAATGGACCAATCGTGGGCCACTAAATCTTGCTAAGGGCCCATTAGCTCACTATTAATTCATTAAATGTTTTGTGGAACCCGGAATTAGTATAATAGTATACCATGTTAATCCATGGTTTAATATTTCAGGGGCCAGTTCGTATACCAAATGAAGGGTTCTCTGCAACAACCAGGCAATTTCACTTTTCTCGGAAATCATTTTTTTGATTATTTCGAATGCACGATATCATCACTGTTAATACTGTTCAAAAACAAGGTATTTCCAATTGTTGTTTACGAATATAACGTGCACATGGACTTATCTCGTTTAATATTTTATGATCAAAAAGTCATGGAAGTCCATGTCAAAATAATGAACATGAACAGTTTTATTACCCGTTAAAATCAGTTCAAAGCATTATTCAATATTTAAATATTATTTATGTAGACAATCACTTATACTGCGGTTACTAGTTTAAGGTCATTATTTTTTATTTTACTTAATAATAATTATAAATACTTATTACTTGCGAATATGCATTTACATTTTATGAGAAAACCCCGGGGCTAGTCCACATCTTTCAAACTTCAAGAATATAATATATGCATAGTGCACTAGAAAATCCATATATTGAGACAATATTGAGATAATATGATGAATGTGTGTACTACTCAATATCCTTTTATGTTATTAAATTACATTATTATTTTAATTTTCTATTGGCTAAATCTATTTTCCCTTCTCCTGGACAATTGTCAAAAGTGGACTTGCCTGGTTGTTGCAATGAGCCCTTCAAATGGTATAAAATATAATACCTAACTATATTTTATAATAGAGTTACATCATTTTAGACTCAAGTACTCCCTACATGTCATCTGTATAGTTGTGCCATGATGTATAACAATATAATTATGTATCCTCTACGCCGAGATGATGGCTGGCAGGTGACGCCTATGTTTATATACACACTATTATAATTACTGCAGTACATCGATTGTCGTTTATATTATAGTTGATGAAATACATCTACGACTATAGAGCAGAAAAATAATTAAACTAAATAAATATCACATTATATGAATTTATTTATACTATAGTACAGTATTGCACCCTTAATTACTTTTTTTCCAATTCTTGGTCAATGAATTTCTATTTTAATTTACCTTAGTCTTCAATATAATATGCAATGTGTATAATATATTATAATATGTCAACTATTTATTGATTTATATTTGGATATTATTATAATTTTATTTAAGTACGGTGTTTCAAATGTATATATCCACAGCTCTATAGTTAACACTTAGATAACCACGGAACAATAATTTTATCAATTTTACAAATTGGTTTTTAAAACAATTTAAAAGTATTACCACGCTGAAAAAAAAAATCCATCAAGTACCAATCAAGATATTTCCATGAATTGGAAATAGGTTTTTTACTTAACAGTACTTACGTGATTAACATTGCCCGCGTTTAATATTTAAAAAAAAAATTAAAATTTACTTGTAAAGCATGTTATGGGCACAAACAGCTCAAAGCGTGTATTTAGTTGATGATACGAAATTCTAACCAATTAAATAATGCAAAATTAAAATGACTCATATGTAAAAATGTATTCCAAAAGTCCCGCTAAATCACATATATATAAGTACAATGGCCTTGATAAAGACGAAAATAATGATACGTTAACATGTACAACTATTACTGTATTGGTTCATAAATTGTTGACCTATTCCGTATCCCGAACCGTATATAAAATTATATTATCCTCGAGTTTAATCGATATTCTTAAAGTTTATTTTAATGACATGCCCACGCTTTATTCGACGATGTGGATCGAGGTAAAATGATTGATGATAATTTTCGAACCGCGTGTACAATTATACAACAATACCACTACAGGGCAAACTCTTAATAATAATATAATAATATAGTATTTGATTTTAAATAATAATTTTTTTTCGGAAATAACTCATTGTTGAAACCTAATTGAATTCTGAATTCATCAAATCGTGACGTTGCCGACCCGCGATATATGTAGGTATTCTCCGCGTACATTCGTTGTGTCCAAGAATCCATTAAAACTTCCACTGTGTGTTTTCAATTTTATTTTTATATTTAAAAATCGTATGTAAAATTACCGTTTTTTCCATGTACATTATCTACATAAATATATAGTATGTACCAATAAACATTATTTAGGTAACCCAAAAAAATAGATAAAAATCTGTTAATTTCAACGTTCGCATTAGTCCGAATAAATCGGCGGCGGCAACGTCGGCGACGGCGGCGGCGGCACATATAATGGGTGTATTTATCGATCGTATAGGTGGTCAGTGAAAGGGTCACAGGGGGTACACCTACCTCGCGTAGATATTGTATCCCTCCAGCAGCGGCAACCGAGGCGGTGGTGGTGGAGAAGGTGGTGGCAGCTATAGTGGAGGTCGATGTCCATTCAAACGGACCGGCGGCGGCGGCCATTTGCCACTGAATATTACATAAGAAGCGGAAAAAAATAAAGCCACGCATTAGTCTCTGCGGCGAAATAATTTTACGAATATATATATATTCGCACACAACCAGGGACTTCGATATCGCGTTCTACATATTTTTTTTTTTTTGTCCGCCGACACATCAGATAGTACCTATATTGATTCGACGAATACATAATGTAATATTTACTATACTCTATTACTCTATTATACACTGAACGAATGCGCTGCTGTATCTTATTGAAAGACATACTATATAGGTTTAATAGCGAACATATTATATAATAATAATAATAATAATAATAATAATGAAAATCGTGTAGTTACTAGTTACTGCAAATTCAACAATATACACGATAGTATAGGTACCTGCAATGTGTATAATATGTATATATTAGGTACAAACTGTCATGTATTACTTGTTTAGATTATTTTAGTGTACGAGGTGACAAAAATACAGCTTTTTTTTATCCCCATTTACTATAGTACCTACCGGCACAACATTTTTACCGTGATAATTTGAAATCCATCATTCAATTCTAAAAATAATATTTTAAGGAGGTCGAGAACAAGGCATTTAAACATTTTAAACTCATATTTATGAGAAATGTGTTGAAATAGGTGCCAAAAAAAATGTTCATAACCTATACTGACGAAATAATGTGAACGCTAATCTGGACCTGTCTCTTAGTACCCGCACCAACTATGAAGACATGAAGTAGTATTGAAATCAAAATTGAAGAAAACAGTCAAACTGCCATAATTTATTTTTAACAAATATTGAGATAATATTATGGTTATATTTAAAAATGACTTTCCTCTCTCGGCTAAATTTTCTATGACGTCAAACTGTTCCTCAATTCTCGATTTCCTATTTACTAAAATATTCAATATCATCTACCTACTTAATTAAACACTCTAGCTTCATCATCAGACTCTGTACCTATATTATGGTTTTCAAAAGCCATTGAGGCCTATTACCGCAACACAAACCTAGAAATCTAGACTAAAATTCCATAAATCGGCCATGTTAACTGTTTAATATAATATGTAAAAGTAAAGGAAATATAAAATATATTATACATATATAGCCATATAGAAATATAGGAAATATATTGGACATTAAGGCCATGTATTATTTTATTATGAACTGAGGAAAAAGTACGTTATAAGAATATTATAAATAAAAGTGATATTATTTTTACAAAGTAATAATTTTAAATCATATATAATTATTCCAATATCCTACGAATATTTTTAAATTTATTTTTAGAATTTTAGATGTTGTTTAGTCGCTGAAAACATTTTTTGTTCCTAGTGATAACTTTTTTGTATTATAACAGCTTTTTTTGTCGAGAATTTTTGTATAATATTGTTCTAAAATTTGAACAGTTTAATTTTTTTGGAAATTTAAGACACATAATTGTTTAATAGTTCTTATCAAGTTAGTAGGATTTTCAATTAAATAGGTACTCATTACTCATAATTACCTAGTAACATAAACTAAGCAAAACTATGTAAACATGTAACATGTACCTACTTATACTACATTCGTGTACATATCTGTAAATAATCTATTAAAGTTGTCTATTAAAGTAGTTATTAGTAAATTAGTACTATTGCTATTGTTTTAAATTTTATATTGAAGCACCTATAGTTAATTATTTACATATTAGTTAAAAATCTGCAAATTGTATTAAATTATATAGGTATTAAAAAAATACACTTAGGTGCAATGGTACATACATTATAATATTATATAATGGAGTAGAATTATTAATCAAAAAAAAATCTTTATTTTAATCTAACATATTGTGTACATTGTACATAGTCAAGTATTAAATCGACAATGTTACAGTTAAGTAATAGGTGTCTAATATAGTAATTATGAGCATTAAAATTAAATTATTCGAATACTGTAATCATTTTTAAATAATTAAATATTTGTTAATAGTAATTGAATCATGAAAAACTGGCGAATTTAATGTCCCTAATGTACTTATAGGTATAATATTGTATTTTCTTCCAAAATAGTAGTAGGTACCTATTAGTAGGTACTAAGTAAATCTTTAGTGAGTAAATAAATATTAATTTTATTAAGCGACCACGTTCTCAACTAAAATGTTAGATTTTTTTTTTCACATACAACATATATGTATAGTCACTTTAATATTTTAAATTAAATGTTAGCAATTCTTCAATTCAAGCAATAACTTTTTACTTATCACATACTCAGATATTCTGCAGTTAATATTATTTTATATTTCTTGTGCAACACTTACACCGAGTTTCAAAAACGATAAAATATTTTCATTAGTTTTCGCATGTAAAACATTAAGTTTCTCGAGGCAATAAAATATTAACACATACGACAAGTGATAAAATAAGCACTAACTTACCTACATAAACATACAGAGTGTTTCACCAATCATGCAAACCTCCAATTTTTCGTTTAATAATGAATTTATTTAAATTCTAATTTTTAAAATTTTTAAGCGTACTTGAGGACCAAATTTTAAATATTTAGGTTTTTATACAAATATAGTGTTCTGTGGTGATATAGATTTCTTTTTTTAAAACAACCTTTTTTTTACTGCAAATTTTAATGTAGATTTTTTGAAAATTTAATGATCTAAATCGAAATTTGAATGAGGAGTTACTATAACTATATGTAGGTACAAGGGATAATGTAATAGGTTTGGAAGACTATTAGTACTACGATTATTTGTATATTATGGATATTAATATTAATCTATTAACATTTTATAAAATAAAATTGTCCTAGTATTATAAGTAAGTACTAAATTAAAAATTACATCTATTTTATATTTTTGAAAAATAATTTTTAAAGACTATATTATCATAAGTCACTAAACACATTTTAATTAATCTGAAACTACCTACTCATTTAAATTGTTGTATAGACACATTTACTATAAAGAATGTAGGTTCTCATTTGAAAAAAAGACAAAGAACACTCTTTATGGTATAAACAATTTGAGTATTTAAAAATATGGTTCTACTAATTTCAAAAATCAGAACTTTAAGTATAGGTAAACAATGTGGATGAACATATAATACACTCAGTGAATCCCCCTGTATAATATAATATAATATATATTATAATGTATGTCCGCGAAACAACATTATTAGTTCGTGGTTTGTGTTGTCTTTCTTTTTTTTGTTAATAATTCATGGTTTGTACAAATAAAACGAGATATTTAAATAGATAACCAATAGAAAAATTATTTTAATAACATTCGTGACGGTTGGCCACGTATATATTGTATTGGGTGTATTTACATTTCGTCCGCACACAACGATGCCGCAAACATATAATAATATCAGGTGGGTATACGACTTTTATGTTTCATCATTTTATAGGTACATAATATTATTATCGTTGTGCGATGTCCGAGAAGTGAATAACGCAAAGTGTGTGACGAATCAGAGCAACCGCGGTCACTCGTGTAGTGATTTTAGTCGTACGAAAGCTGGTCCGGAGACTCACGTGCGACACATTTTATGTTCGACAGCCGACGTGCATGGGTACTAACAGTGTTCTCGGTATTTAATTTTATCTAGAAAACATATTTTAATATCGTTTCTATATAGTCGCGTCTATAGCGTACACCGCCGCGATGTACAAACACGGGAGACATACCTACAATATAATATTATTACAGATAACGCTCGTCGTCGTAATCGCGTACATAGAAGGCACGTGAAAATGTTTGTCGTCCGTCGTATAATACATGAAAATATAATAATATATACACGTCACACTGTATACGTATATTGTGTGTGTGTGTGTGTGAGTAGGAAAAGCAGAATACAGCGCGGTAGGTATTAGATTATCGACGAAAACCGGGCGCTTGCGCGCGCGCGAAAAGCCCTTTTTCTCCGCCGGACACGCCCACGAGCCCGCCGCCGTCCAATCCGTTCCGTGCGCCGGACAAGGGTAGTCTGACGGAATAAACCCCTGAATTATTTATCCCCCAGGCCGAAATTCATACGCACGTAGGTGGATATATATATATATAGAATTGGTCGGTTGGCCTCGCCGCCGTGTACACAATATATAATAATAATAATAATACGCGTTTTACTCGATGACAGTTTTCCCACGTATAGGTACACATAGGTATATATAGGTATACGTAGGTATACGCGTCGTATTCGTACCCACCTGCATAATAAAACGCGCAGGGACCTACCTACGCGTACATGCAGGTTTGATATTTCTGTCCATCTTTCGAAACTTATCAAGGGGGATTTTTGTTAAATCGATACGCGCGCGCAGTGCCATCCTGCAACTGCGATCTATTATAATAATAACAATATTATTACATGTTTACCCGCTGCAGCAGGCGATTATAAATGACTAATAATATTTCGTTCACGAATCACGCGAGCAATATTATACGTTTCTTAATGGCCGAACAAATTTTTCGTAAACCAAGCTGGGGGGGTTTTATTGTTATTGCCGAGAATCGGAACTTTGGGCATTTGCATATTTGTTTAGAAAGTGCATATTGAAATTCTGATTCGATACGAATTCGATCCTTACGTATATATTTCAAATACAAACATTTTTGTTGCATATTTCATGTAATTGACAAAAACAATTTCTTTTTTAGACATTTATATTTCAAAAAAAAATATTAGGTATATGACAGCCAATTAATTAAAAATTAATTAATTCATCAATGGCTATTTTGTAAATGCTCCCTTGTAATGCTATCGGATGCAGTGTGCTAAATAGGTATAGTGGTTAGAGTGAAAATCGCTTATAGTCCTGTATACTCAAAAATGATTCAGGAGACATGCGCTGCGCATGGTTTTCGTATAGGACTTCTAAAGAGGTACATGGACAATTTTATTGTTACCCATAAAATTGTATCGAATGTTAATAACAATTTTTTTTTTTTAAAGCACCATCATGTATTTTATATACTTAATATATTTTATTATTTTCTTCAATAAATTACATATTTGTGCATATTTTCCAAATTTTTACTGCATATTATAATGTTTTTTTTAACGCATATGTATATTGTATGCGCATATTTGAGTTCTTTTCAGCGCATAAAAGAGCTTTGGTTATTGCTATTATAATGATTCCACTATACGAGATTTACCCAATATTGCGTCTCGTATAGAATTTTCGTAATAACGCTGCTCTGATTCACTGAACTTTTTTGCAACGATCAACCCCGTTCTTCATAATAATAGCATGCAAGTACCTTATATATATATTGGCTATATTCTATATCGGTAATCAGTAAATTATTACACACATAGGCACAATTAATACACGATAAAACATACGTTTAACACAACTATAGATTCTAAATAATATATCTAATATTTAATGAATAAATCCAATATATTATTATGGCCAAAGCTTGAAGTAAGTTAAGGTCATTTTTTATACACGTGCACTCATAATTCAATTAAGCAGAGCCGTTGAGGTCGTGACATTTATATATCGAAACATTGTCCTGTGATTCGCTTCGGCATTGATACTGCATGAATTTAATTTAAATAAAAATCACGTTGGACATTGAAAAATATTATTATTTAAGAACTCGTGATTTAGTTTAAAAAAAACAAAAAAATGAACATTTTTTAAGTTTTCTAGATAGTTTTATATTATATTTATTACATTTTCTGTGCATATTTTGTAATAAATATTCATAAATGATTTTTAGAATAAACACACTCGTACAATAGTGAGTTGTGTATACAGGTTGATAAGTTCCCACATCAGAACGGTTAAAGGGCTCGTGACGCTTCCTATTCATAGAGAAATCATTTTCGTAAAGCTAATAATACGCACTGGGTACAATACAATCGTTTCTCCCCTTCAGAAATACTGCAGGCACCTTTACGACGCATAATAATATGTAAACCATTATCGGAGTGTGTCAAGTGATTAATAATCCAACAACACTCAGGTAAACGAACCCCTTTGCCTGTATAGAAGGGGGAATAAAATCGAGAATGAACCTGCCCCGATATCCTGCACGCATGTGCCCGGAAGTTGGTTGTTAATCGGTCGGAAACGATCTCGGGGGAACTTGATGATCACCCCCTAGACAAATGCGCACCCCTGGGGAGCAGTTAACGATTTTTTAAATCTTCTATACAGATCTAAAAACAAGTGTGAATAAAAAAAATACAGACAATATTCGTTTTTTGCTTGCAGTAAAACATGTTGGATATCAAGAGGTCGATTTCCATGCTTCCAGCACCAGTAAACTCGGAACCAGACACGGATCTGACCAGTCTGAACTGGTTGCACAGTTTGACGAACATACTTACTGTGCCATCTCTGCCTACGCCTCCTGATTCGCCTAATTCACCCACACGTTCAGCAGATCAGAACCCAAAAAAACTTCCACACAAAATCCGTTTCCAAATGAGTGAGTGTTGTCAATAGCAATTGAATACTTTTCTTCGGCAACTTTGATTTAATGATTTTTCATTTCAGGTTTGGAAAGTGCTGAACAATACAAAAATAATGGAGACAAAAAACCGCCATTTTCATACTCTACGTTGATTTGTATGGCCATGAAAGCTAAAGGGAATAAAGTTACCTTAAGTTCTATTTATGGTTGGATCAGGGAAAATTTTTTGTACTACCGAAACGCCGATCCTAGTTGGAAGGTAATGCATAATATTTAATCTCAAATGCAAAATACTTACTACCTTTTACATTTTACGATTTTTTTTCCTTAAGAATTCAATCAGACACAATTTATCGTTAAACAAATTCTTCGTGAAAGTGCCGCGATCTAAAGATGAACCAGGTAAAGGAGGATTTTGGAAGTTTGACGTCGATTGCTTAGAAGGTGGTGCTCGACGTAAACGAACAAGTAAGCATGGCTCATAATTATACATAAATATAGGTTAAGACAAAGATACAAGGTAGTCGGGAATGTTTTCAATTCACTCTTGATGCGTAACAATGTTGTATTTGTTAACTATAAACTATTAAAAAAATGTTATTAATTAATTATTATGATAGGAATACTTTAATATACTAAGTACCTACCTATAGCGATAAACTATTTATTTTTTTTTTATTGCAATTTCCGATAAATAACATTTTGAGTGTAGATTTTAATTTATAGCATTTATTTAAGATATAGGTAGTATATAGGATATCTGCCATTTTCAATATACCTATACGTTTACAATCACATATTTATAATAATAATATTACTTAATGCCTACCCAGACAGCAATTTTATGATTAATAATATTATTATAACATTGTAATAACGAATAATATTAGTATAACGTTATTATAATACTATAATAATATTATCATAACAAAATGTCGTCTGGGTAGTAAATAGAAAAATAAATACCTAATGAAATCTAAAATGCAAGTCTTAATTAAGACATGTCTATATTATTGTTAAAATGTATAAAAATTAACGCCTAAAGTATTATTTTTTGGAAAAAAAACTCAATACAACGCCCTAACTGTTAAAATAATACGTTAAGTAATAAGCGTCTATCGCAGCACTCCAATATAACGGTATGTCACACGTTCGTATTTTACAATTATTAGAAATTATTTGCGGTGTTCGTGAAACGATAAGACGTTTATACAATAAAATAAACGATTAAATTATAACTTATAAAATGAAACTTAATCAACGATCGCGTTGCACCACAGGTAGCCGGAGGCGGGCAAGTCGGATGCAACAAAAGAACAACGCGAGCAAGGGCCAGGGAGAGATGACCGTCGAGGACGAAAAAGCACTCCAGTTGGCCGTCATGTCGCTGCAGGAAGAGGAGCAACGACATATGGACAACAATTTGGACGGTTTCCACCAGCAGCCGATGATACTTCCTGTCGACGAGCCGATGGGCGAACCCGAGTTGATCTACAGCTGTTCGATAAACGCAGCCACCGTGGATCCGTTCATGTCTTCTGTAGTCGATTACACGATAATCGACATACCCAACGACCATCATCAGCCACAAATCGCCACGGACGACGAGCTAACCATGCTCACGAACTTGACGTGGGACGATTCGCAAATGGACCTGCTCGATTCGTTGCTAGACTCGTTGTAGACCGGTTTTAATAATAATTTATTGTATTATTAATATTGTGCAGTTGGTATGCGTTATCGGATCCTATATACTATATCATTGGCATTATTATACATATTATTATTGTGTTTTAATGCCAAATCCATTCCAACATTCCGTTTCGAGTGTTTTGACGTGTCAAAGTGAAACTAGTCTTTTTATTTTTTATTTTTTATTACTATACTTAATTATTTAACTTAGAACGAAACGGCGAGATCGAAATTGTGATACAAACTGTTTGGATAGAGCTTGATAACTATTAGTGTATACTTAGATTTAATTACCCACTACCGTAGGTAAGTCTCTAAAGACGTAGCTATCTATCTTACCAGTTTGCAACACAGATACTTTCCGTTTCACCCTGTATCGCGAATGGGAATACAAATGACTTGTATAGAAAAGTCACCCAATATTAACCCTATGATAATATTATGTATTTATGTAATAATTTGTCTATCTTTTCTTTTTACATACCTATGCATTATTGTATGACGTGTTAATTGTATTTTTTTGTTTAACTTCGTCTCAAAGACGATTCCTCATTCGATGTGTTTTAACAATAGCGATTTAAATTATTGTATTATTTTTTCAATAAGCACGAAACTATGTAATGTTTTAACAAACGAAAACTTAAAAATATAAGTCGTAAGTAATTATATAATATTATATAATACTACCTATCTATTATAAATAAAAATCGTAATACAAACTAAACGTAAATAATATACGTAATAAATATATTATTCTAATCTACAATATGATATTATTATATTTTGATGACATTATAATATTAATGTTGATAACTGTAAACACGCGATTAATGTCACCGTCAACCAAGCTGCAGTACGACTAGTGAAACAGCAGCCGTCGTTAAGTACCGAACCCAATGTCTTGGCTGTTTCTTCGATGGCTCTGATCTGTTGGCGATCTAATGACGAAAGCTGTGCATGAGTAAGAGCGTTGACGGCAGACAACGATAAATGCGACAGCTGTTCTATTGACATGGCCTGTGATGGACACGTTAGAACGATTTATATATTTTTCAATACATAGTTTTACGCAAGCCACTTGGACGCCGTTCTGAGATTAGAGTTTTTATTTCTGTTTATACTTACTTTTAGTACGTTGTTCGGTAAACATTGCATGCTAGACGCTGCCAATCCTTCAAATGCGTCGGGCTGAATATCTCGCACAGAATCTAAACCGGCAATTACACATCCGATCAATGCTATCTAATAAGAAAATAAAAATTAAACACGGAGAAAAAATGCTTTTAAAGAGCTGTTTATAATCGCACCTACCTGTATAGCAGTCCATCCCGACGGGTCGCCGAACGCGTCTCTACTGGTAGCGAGTAAGGCAAATTCTCGTATGATCTCTTGCGGACAATTAACGAGATTTGATATATCAGCAGCCGCCACCCTTTTTATTATTTCCATCATAACATAGTAATTATTATTAAATGTACTACTGTTAAATTTGATTCAACACTACCATTCAACGGTATTATAATTTATAGGCATTATAACTTTTTAATATCAATATTTAAAAAAAAAATTATTATTACTTGTATGCGAATGGTTTGATCGCAGCTATATGTGATTTATTGAACGCGCACAAAACTTGACCCAAAGCGACTAGATCATAACTGCTAAAATCCGAAGGGCCTTTGTAACTCCATTGGTCTTCGATCGCTTGTTTTAAAGACATAACCTTGGCAAAATTACACAAATCAGTTGAGAATTATAAGTGTACATTTATATATTATTGTTTTAAAATATGAATGCATTTATTTATACGAAAATTGTTACCTATTTAAAGTAAAATTTACTTTAAGTACAAACGTCAAATACATACAATATTTAATAATTTCCATTAAATTAAGTATTTTTACCAAGCAATTCCAGAAATTTTTATTTTTATTTTTTATATAAATTTAAATATTTAAATACTTTTACCATAAACTATTATAAGTTATAATAGCTAATTTATATTAATTTATAACTAACCCGTCGTGACGCGAAGCGGTCTGGTTAGGATGCATCTGTATTCCGGTATTCGGTTCTACAGAGGTCAACAAATTCAAATCTAAATGTTGGTGGGTCAAACTTCCATGCCTACCAATTAAAAAAAAATAGATGGATAATAATTATGGTATGGGTATATGAGGGACACTTCGTTGATGAGTAGCCATGCTACAGTTAAGATTGGATTTAAAACTGACTAAGCATTGTCTAAATTAGCTGTAAAAATATTTTTTAATTATATATAGGTATTTAATAAAAAAAGTTTCATAATATTATTGTCGTATAAAATTGGTAGAAGTGTCCAAAGTTTTAATAATGCATCTAATCATTAGATCGTAACATATTATTAATTTATATTTAAATATTAAATGTTTACTATAAAAAAAATATACTAAATGATTATTACTGTATAATATTTTATAAGTAGTATTATTATAGTGTATTGTTGTCAAGTAATGATAACTGATATATGTTAATATTGCCAGAAGAAATATGAAAAACAAAGTTTTTACAATATTATAGTTTATTCTTTAGAAGTATGACCTTCTGTCCTTCCGGGTGAGTTATAGTAACATATTAGTATTTCATAAATGTTGCCTTGTTACCTATTATTACTATTCTGTTATTAAACGTAATTGAACGTAATTACAGTTAATTAAAAAAAAAAATACTAAGACTATAGAAAATAGACTTTTTTTAAGCATTAAATATATTTTCTCAACGATAATGTTTTTTTTTAATAAAGTAGAGTGCTGTTAAAATTTTAAATTTATCCATAAGTACTTAAATATAAAAATTCGGGAAAACAAAACGTATACACATGTTGAACATATTAAATACCTGTAACTTTCTTAATTTTAACGAATGTTATTAATCATCACTTAATTATGTGTACCATACCTAAACATAACGTGTAAATAATTAAACATGTGACAAACCTGTTCTTTAGAATAGTTTCTCCATTTTCCGAATGATGCTATCGTTTCGATATCCGTCAAAGATAAATTCATAAAATCTGAAGCAGGTATTCCTTTCGATATCCACCCTAACAACTGTAGCTCATCCTCGGGAATATCATCTGCTGTTGTATAAACCTAAACAATAATATATTATTAAGCTATTGTTGCTTTGGATTCGAAATAGTTTTATCATCATGCGTCCGTCTTACTTTCACTAAATCTCTCCACAATAGTTCAGCGATTTCCATTTCCAATGGATCCTTTCCGAGTACAATCAAACACATTTTAATCTGTGACTGATTGTCAATGGATATTAAATCGTCAATGTCTTCTTTAGACAATTTTCCGTTTTTTTTAATCAAAGATTCGTCATCACATGGCTGTTTTGCAACGTCTTTATGCACTACTGATAAAAATGAAATAAACAAATACACCCATTTGAGAAACATAGTACTACTTAACTGGCAAGTTAGGTCATATAAAACAACGATATTAGTATATTACAATGTATAAATTTGGCATCCAACTAGGTATACTAATATAATATGTATAGACGAATTTCATCGGACGCCATTGCGTGCAAAAATAAGGTTAACCATGTAAATAGTTAATTGACAGTTAAGGTTTATATTCAATATTCGAAGAATGATAAATAGGTAAACTATCGTAGTTTTTTTATACCGATAAAATCAATTTTTACTACTCAAAATCTATTTTAATTATAATGCATTGATTAATACACTAATAATGTAAATTTTCATGAACATTTTTTATTATGAACAATTTAATGAACATTTTTATAATTTTTCATATTTATTTCTTATCAAATAAATCCCTTTATATTATATAATATAAAATATCTATATATAAATATATAGTTATAAATTATAATATATTTAACCTACACAATTATACTTAAAACTGTGTAGGTACTTACTTGTATTATCATTTATCCATTTTAATATTATATTATTAAACATAATAATATAGGAAATCCAAAATACAAATTAGTTTATCTCAATGATTAATGTGCATTTTTTATCTATTGTTAAAAAATGTGTACTTTTAATTTAGTATAAATGTTTGAGTACACCTATATAAACGTTTACCTACATTGGCTACATTTATTGATTTTTCCATTTGTAATATGTATTGTTTGAATTATTTCCACAATTTTACATAAACTGATTTTATGAGTAGTTATTAGTTATACAAATTAAATTGTATCTATTTAATACAATAGTAAGACCATAAGTCAGCACTATTTGTAATTGATGAATATATTAATATGTTTTATTAAAATTTTAAAATGTAGGTAACTTATATCTATAAATATATTTTAATTTTAGTTCATATTCACAGTAATTTAATTCCTAACTAAATTATAAACATTAATTAACTAATATACCAACCGTACAACCTCAAAAATTAATTATGTTAAGGAGATTCAATAATACGATAACATGCTTTTCTATCTTTGTCTAACACATGCGCCGGACGTGCGACATAGGATTTTGACGTGTTCTTTGCCAAACATACCAATTGATCTAATGAAGCGATAAGAATTTTAAAAACAGATTTGATTTGTGGTCAAGTCTATTTGAAACTGACTTTGCCATATTTTTGATATTATCCCCTAAATTCCTAAAAACGTTATATTAAAAAAGAGTAAATAAAAAATAGTCGGATTTCAATTTTTGGAGAAGTTATTTAGAGAAATCTTTAAGCTTACATCTCTACCTCCGACACACATTTTTGTGTGAATGTGGCAATCAGCAATCTTTTCAACAAATGAATATAAGTAGATGTTTTAATTATATAATATATTTAGTAATCAGTAATCCCTAATATTACTCGAAATATTATATAATAATTTTATTGGTATAAGAATATCAGTTAATTATTCAGTCGAACATTCAAAAATATTCAAAACATCCAAAGCAAAAATATTTCCTTTTAACATTTATTGTGATACACTAATACCTACATGTAAGTTTTTTAATAAATTAATAAATACCGGGGATTAACCGGGGTAAAGATATTATTATGCTAATGTTTTTAAAAGTCTTAAGAATGACTTAAACATCTGAAAATGTGACCACTATATAATTATATGCCTATTGCCTGTATATAATAACGAATTTAATATAATAATTATAATACACAACTCTAAGGGGTAATAAAATTCTTATCGGTTTAAACTAATAACGATTGTTTTTATTAGTAATCATACATTTCAAGCTTTAATATTGAAATAAGTTAAAAGTGATCAATATTTAAATTAAAATAGTAAGAAAATTCTAGAATTGTTTTTAAATAAAAATAGTATCATCTGAAACACATTTACCATGTACGAAATAAAAATACAATTACATTATATTAAAATATCTTTTTTGACGAATAAAATATAACAATAGGTTCGATTGATATTCAAATACAGAAATAATATTGTGCACTATGAAATATGGAAAATATATTGTACATAAATATTAGAACACCACTACAATACACGTAAACATTTTAATTTATTTTTACAGTGACTAATGCATCTTAAATTACTTAACTTGCATAATTTATTATTTTAATTCAATTACGTGAAAACAAAAAAAGTAGGTTAAATACATTTTCTGAAACTTAAAAACAGGAAAATTGAAACATCAAGCATATTGATTTATTATTGACGTATACAAATACAAGTGTATAACTATAGTCTATAACTTAATATAAACATAATTATTTTTACACAAGAAAATAATGGTAGGTTTTGTTTTTGAATTATATTATTTTCAGATTAATTTTTCGTCCAATCGATAATATTATACATACATTATTCAATACTTTGTGATGCAATTTGAAATTTCCCCAAACACTAATTCCTATGTTTTTGAATATCAGAATATGTGACTCGCCTAAAAACGAGTTTGTTATAATATGAATATTTTTTATACCTACTAGAAAATGCAGTGTCGCGCAAGAAAGCATTCTAACCTTTTTAAAATGAATATTCTAGTTGAGTATGAATATTAAATTATTTTTACGTTTTAAGTTCTCACATTATATTTTTGGTTTAATATTTTTAAGTTGATAAACTAGTTTGGGTGGCGATGATTTAAATCACACATTTTAATGTTCTACAGATAGCCAAAAATAATTTAAATATTCTATAAATTATAATGCCTACTTACTAATAGACGTGACTTCGATGGGTATTATAATTTGACGTAGAGAGTCGTAGAACAAGAATTCACGTCGAGGCCGTCGCTGCACGCAGGCGATTGCAGCTAGTCGATGCCATTACTGCAGCATAACTTACCGTCATTCAGTTGTAATATATTATTATTATTATGCGCTTGCCTAGTTGTTTTTTTTAATTTTCACCGTTCCAAAATATAAATAAATGCATATTGCTTGTAAACATATACGTAGTAAACCTGTTGTTACCTATAACTATATCTATAACCTATACGCACGTTATAGTAACATATACAGGACCAGCTGCTAATGCATAGTGCAGTGAACTCAAGTCTAGCTGTTGAGAGGGGGTCTCGGACCACAAGCGAAGACGTATAGGTACCTGCACACTGCACAGAACCAGTCTCATTTTGTAAGCATTCGTCAGTCATCTCACCATGGACTATGACGTGTAATAAGCACAAGTTTTGTCGTATTATTATTCTGTCGTTCGTATAAAACGCTATATTTTTGAGGAATTCTATCAACATTATTGCAAGGTAAAAATTACTAATTAGTAATTAGGTATTGTTTTAAGGTGATTGTTGTACATTTTTCCGCACTACAGGATGTACCTATACCTACGTGACCGAATTACACGCTGTGTGCACGATAGGTACTCAATTATAACCAGCTAACGAATTATGTTATTACTGTTTTGTTTATTAATATAATATTTTGTTAAAAGTTATAAATATTTAGAATTATACATATTATTGGTAAATACTTTGATTAATAATCAGAAATGTACTGTATTTGATTCAAATTTAATTGTCTGGTAATGGAGATAAAAAAAGTACTTACCAGCTAGGTACCGCATGAATAGCCATGAAATCGATATTTATTATTTACTCTTGTATAAACTGTGACATAATTTTGTAAATATTTTTATTTTTTTAAAGCGTCACTAAAGCACAAAATATGTTATTAAGTTTATTTCTAAAAAAAATTAAAGTCAAGTATTTATAATACATAATATTATGTTTACAATATATTATATATATACTTTATATGAATACAATATAGGTAACTATATAGTCTACATGGTATGTTTGTTTTTGTAATTCGATTATATTCCTCAAATTATAAATAATGTATAATATGACACTGAGCATGTATTTTTGTTAGTTTTCACTGGGAACTAAACATATCAACTTATCAACAACATTTCGGAATGCTGTTATTCTTTCAACCAGTACATATTTTAGCTGACCACAAACATTTCTTCAGCTATTGTCATCCACATTTAGGTTAAATTACAGTTTATTTAGCTTACTTTGGGTGAGCCAGTAAGTCAAATTATAGTGGAATGTAATTAAAGAAAGCTTGTAGAAAAACATTAATTTATTCCTATTATGGTACCTAATATTATTGAATTTTTAAGTATATCCCGTCCAGTTCATCCTTGCATTCGACAAACGTTACGATTTAAAAAAAAACGGTGGACCAAAATCAATAATATATATTGAAAATAATATAGTTTTCGGACCACTGTTTCTTTAAAATCATAACGGTTGCCGAATGCCAAGATGAACTGGATAACTGTCAATTATAGAATTAAATAAATAACGTTAACAGTAAATACTATTATAAAACAAATTGCACAATTATTTGGTGGTAGGTATGTGTGTATATATCGTGTATATGCAGTGTATATCCTATAGTAGTTGGTAATGGTTATATATTTATATAATTATATTGTAAAAAATGTATATATTATTTTAATATTGTTTAATTAATACATAAAGCACAGTAAATAGACATGTTTGCAAAGGTGGGCATTAACTTAACTAGTTAGTTATTTTTGTTTTTAACTTATTAACTTATTCAGTTAAAATGTGCATTGTTGTAACTTAACTTTTTATAATTAATTAGCATTGTCATGCAGTTAAGTTAATTTTCTTTTCGAGTCATGAGTAATCAACAAGACAATACTGATTCGTCAATTCTTTTTCGATTTAAAAAATTTATTTTCTAATTATAAATTCTAATAATCTAATTTTTTACTCAGTGTTAAATGTCTTGGTAAATGTTTGTGTATAATAAAATACTATGCCAGTTTATGACTTAGAAATATTGTACCTTGAAAAAAAATAACTTTTTTTTGACTGAGATAAGTTAATTTTATTTTCTATCTTAACTTTAAACTTATCTAGTTAAATTTTTTTTTTGTTAATTTTTAACTTAACTGAAGTCAATTTAATTGAATTAACTTAACTTGCCACAATTAATTATTTTCATTAACTTGCCCACCTTTGCATGTTTAGAATTGAAGACGATCAATGATGGTGGGTGTGATTATATATTAAAAAAACTTAATTATAATACTATCCGAAACATTATAATTTATAACTTATACTTAATAACATTTCGTTTTTATTCCATCGATGATAATGTCAAAATATAGCTTTTTTGTAACGTAGAATATTGGGATAATGTTAAATTCTAAAATGTTAAATATTTGAATTTATATAAAAAAATTTATTATAAAATATAGTTCACCAAATTTATAAATATTATAATTTATAATATTATAACAATATTACACGTTCAATCTGAAAGTTAGTAATATTTCCATAATTAAATGAAAATACATTATTAGTGTCAGTTTTTAAAAAAAATTACTATGTACATTTAATGCACATATTTATAGGTATAAAAAACAATAGTGTTCTTATTAATACATCTGATACGAAATTAATGGACAAAATAACTGCAGCAGATACGGAACACTTCCTATGACCTTTCTCTATATGTACGCATTATATAACTACCGAAAATAATTTAAAATGTTGCTTTGATTGTCAATGATAAACGTACGTTTGCCAATTAGTTTTGACGTGTAAGCGACATGGCGACCGCTACAACAACACTATAATATTATCAGACGCGTGTGACCAGCTGTGACGTGTGTTCGTATTGCCCACATGGCCACATAATATTATTATAGCATATTCGAGGTGCCTGCCTAAATGTATAAACATAGTTTTACCTGCCACATAATGTTCAATTGTTTTTTTATTTCAGTTTCATTCCGACTACCGCACGGATATAATCGTCTTATACTCTCTTACACCCGTCGCGGTCGTTTATAATATAATATCATAATAATTATTATTAATCCACGCACCTACGTATAACAGTGCGATAATATCGTAATCATTGACCTACCAAAGTATTTACTTTCTGTAAGCATGTATTAATTTCAATGTCTTTGTCCTCAACTATATAATATAATATATTATACGTACTATATATATTTTATATGAGACTAAAGTCGCATATCGGTATCATCTGCAATGACATTGTCTACAAGACGTGAAACTATACGACTTGTCTAGAATTTCAATTTAAAGAATTAAAAATAATTTATATAGTTCACCGACCCGTGTACAATGATGGGTCAATCATCAAGATTATTGCTGTTGCTTGCGTTCTTGTTGCCTGCTGATTTGTCTGGCGGCGAATCGTGCTACGAACCAAACGACCCGGAGCCATACGTATATTTTTCGCACAAGACGGCCTATCAACTGATATTGAACTCAAAGTTCAAACCGGTGCCTTGTAAGTTTGCAGACCATTGGATACTCATACTGTTTACATGATATTATGGATATTAAATTATAACTTATTAAAATTTCGATAGTAACTATTATATTATAATGTGACTTATTTATATTCTTGTTTAATCCCATATTTTTATTTGAATCATCAAAAAATCTTGACCGTACTCTATTTAATTTTTAATATAATGTAATATTATAATAATAATAATAAATAAATACTTATTTTATGAATATTATAATATATACTTAATAAAGACAATACGCATAGTTAACTTTATTTTCAATTTAGATTGCCGCCCGACGTTTGTATGGATGTTTATCAGACCTGGCACCAGTTATCCGAATACCAACGAGTCCATGGAAATTCGTCAGTTGCACCTATTCAAAAACAGGGTGATAAAAAACCACGAAGAACGAAGAAGTACGTTTTAAACTAATTTAAAGTATTGAACTCTTAAATGTTGGGTAACATAATATAGTAATTTTATTTTCACTCCACAGATGGACATCTATGTTCAAACGTATTAGACAGTCTAAAACGTTGGGAATTTGAAGTTAATCCTACTTCAGAAGATGATATTTCACCTCAAGGTAGGATGGACATGCAGCTACTCGCAAGAAGAATGAAAGATAAAATGAGTGAAGTTTTAGCGAAAGAGATCAACCCAAATACGTTCAAAGTAAATAATTATAAGTTATTATAAAATTATAATCATATTTAAATCATTGTAATAAGTTTAATAGCTAACAAATTAGAAAATTATTATGTTAATTGCTTAATTGTTTTAATACTTAAGATTTATGCCAATGAAGACCGAAAAGTTATGAACAGTGCCGAAGAATTTGCGAGGACTATGTTTGGAAACGACTTCAGGTCTAAAGTTCCAATCGAAAAAATCGAAAACAATTCTAGTTTTATCGGGGTATTTATAATAATAATATATTTAATTACCAACGTTTTACTCGTGATTTAATTATGAACCATAACCTTCAGTTAGAGTCTTGTCCTAAGTGGACTGATGCAGTCCACAATTCTGAAGCTTCGCTGTTTCGTAAATCGCCGGAATACTTGGACATGGTGAGCCAGATGAGTAAAAGACTGGGTTTTCTAGAAAACATAACTGACAGTAAGTGCACCGCGGGCTATACAATATTTGTGGTGATTATTTTCACAAGCCTAGCACGTTTTATATTTTATGTATAATTACAGATATAATACACGCGATGTACGAATCATGCCGGTATAATAAAGCACTCGTGATCGAATCTTACCCTGCATGGTGTGGCCTGTTTACTAGACAAGAGTTACAGGTGTGTACAATTAGTGATATCAAACCAATACGTTTTTGATTACAGTTTCTAAAATTTCTATAATTTTCGTACTCAGCTTTTAGAATATTATGAAGATTTGGACTACTATTATAAATATGGTTACGGTTCTGAAATAAACACAAAGGTGGGATGTCCGATCGCCAAAGAGCTGATGGGATATTTGAAGTAAGATTCCAAAAGTACCTATAATCCGTCTTTAATTATAATTTATAGGTAACCAATTTATCAGATTTAATATTATTATTATTGGGTGTTTTTTTTTTAGTGATGCAGCAAAAAATGATACCGATGGACCTTCGGCTGTATTTAGGTTTGGTTCCTCGGCCGGGTTGTTAACTACGTTATTGGCTTTGGGCGTGGCAAAAGACACGATTCCTCTGACCCACTCCAATTACCCTGCTCAGTATCGTCGTCAATGGAGAATGTCACGAGTGGACCCATTTTCCAGTAATTTTGCAGTCGTATTTTACAAGTAAGCATAATATTATATTAAATAATATGTACCTATAGAAACAAAATTATAAGGTGCTGCTTAGAATTTTAAATATTAAATTAATTAAACATATTATGTAATTAAAAATGTCATTATTAATTACATGTTACTGTAATTATGAGCATTTAGCAAAAAACATCGGATGCACATAATATAAAAGCTTTATATTTATTGAGTACATATATACAGTTATTATATTTTTAATTTAAATGCTATTAAAGTATAGGTAAATCTAATACTGCCACAATACGACGATGTCTTTCTATAGTAAATTTCAATTAAATATTATGTACATAGTTTCAGTTCATAAACAAGTGCAAGTTCATCGATTTAGTCTATATATTGTTTTATTAGTACATTATATTATAGTTCACGGTATTTAATTGACTAGACAAATCACCTATGTACAAGTACCTTTATACCTTCTATGGTTTTATGCCGGTACAATGTGAGGAGTACTAACCTACCATATTATACAATTGATTAATAATCTACACAAAATAAATTGTATACCTATTTAGGTAGGTGTACCCCAATAATATATTATATTGCATAGTTGCGTATATAATACAAAACGTATACGCAACTATCGTTATGGTCACAATATTGATTGACTGTGTAATCATTGTTTATTGTTTAACCGTTAGTTTAAATTCGGTATACGCTATAGTAATATTATGTATTATTAAATTATTATTATCATGTATTGTTGCAGGTGTGACCAAGGAGATGAAGAGAACAAAGTCATGTTCTACTTGAACGAGGGCGTGTACGATTACCCGGGTTGCAACGTCGGTTTGTGCTCTTGGAAATTCTTCGAGAACAAATTCAAAGACTATTTGGGACCAAATGGTTGCAACGAAGAGGTGTGTCACGACAAAAGTCGAGCTTCGGGTGTTCGGTGTGCCGTTTTTGTCGCTGCACTCATTCCAATCGTACTCGCGTACTTGCACGTTTGAATAATATTACAAATATGACGTTTTTCATTTGGCTGTGTCATAAATTTTATAATTATTACATTAATATTATGTTTTAGTAGTTAATATTTAAATTTGAAATAGTCGAAAAAGAATATATTTTCATACAATATTTTATTCTCGTTACGAACTTCCATGAATGTCATACCTAATGATATAATATTTTGATGTTATTGTCCAACATACTACTCATGTAAACGTTTCTCAAAACACAAAAGAACAACACTCCCATCCGGCGAAATCCAACCAGTCATTATCATGTAAATTACTATATACTGGCACGTTACACTTTTCTTTTCTCTCTATGGTTCAAACTAAAAGTCACATTAATAATATACCTACCTGTTACTAAATATATTTTTTTAAATTTATCGCTATTTATTATTATTTTTATTTTTTTTTACAAAATATTATCAGTGTTAAATTTAAACATATTAAATATAGCTACGTTATAGACGTCATGATTACAAAAAATGATATTAGAAATATCATATTACGAGCAGTACAATATTATTTAATTCACGTACAGCTGATCATATTACTATTGTATTAACCAGGCTATTACTAAGTAGATTGAATCATTTTAAATTGAATAGATAATAATATCACTTGTTTTCAATAGGTACTGCAGTCATGCACATGATAAGTAAAATAAACTTTATCAACATATAGTTTTTATCAAATGAAATACATAAACCTTACTGTTTGCTAATTATAGATTTCTCAATTGACTGGTTTTATCATCCTATGTTTGAATCATTTGATCTCACAAACAGCATAGGTACGCTGGATTTAAGCAGAGACCTGATTTGATTGCAGTTATGATATATTATATAGTTATTAATTATATGTACCAAAATATAATGGTACACATTCTAATAATAGTTATTTTGTTCAAATAAATATAGCGGGTATATTATAAAATAATAAACGTTTTATACTTAAAGTTTTATGTATGTAATTAGTATAAAAAATGTATTTTATATTATAAAACTAACATTAGACGTACAAAAAGGTATATGGAGTTAATAGTAGACAGCTAACAATCGTAAATGCGTACTTGCACTCTGAATAATATTATAATTTTGACGTTTTTATATTTGTGTAATGTATGAGAAGCATGTTTTTGAATAACTGATGTTGCATTATATTTATATTAATAATAATTATATATTTAAAATTACTTTGTTATGTCTAGAATTATAAAAAAAAACAATAAAACGTACGATTTATTATAATCTTATTATACAGTTCATAAAAATCTGTTAATATAACGATTAAGTATTATATTCTGCTTCTGCATTAGCAACGAAATGTTTGTTTTGCTATGTTAAATCGATATTAGAAATGGAGCAAGGTACCAACAGTGAAGTACATAGGTTACAAAATGTAAAATAATAAATCTTATTTCCACAGTACTATTAAAAAACCACACCATAAAGGATTAATATCTGAACATATCCTAAAGATGATCAGCAAACGTCGGGCCTATCGATATTTTTAAACATAAAGACAATTATCTGAATAACCGAACAATGATCAGTAAAATCCACATACGTAATGACAATAAGATTCAAGTCTCTTTAAATAAAATAACTAAAATTGCTGTATTGTATCAAAATTCATCAAAATTTGAACTTCAAATGGTATTTAAAAAAAAATGTAAGTATCTCAATCAAATATTAAAAAACACACAAAACGAAATGTATATAATAATTAGGATCGATGACAATAATCATTTTTGTTCCGGACTAGATTCTGATAATATGCTGGAGCTGTTTATCAACACTTCGGCCATACGTCCACTGCCCTGTCGCCATTCATTGACAGAAATTTTGGATCACTTGCACCAGAGCCATGTTTCTACCATGTTTGTAATCAAACATAATAACTTTTTTTACTCATCGGTAGAATAATGAAAATTTAAGTCGTATAATCCAACGACTCGACCGAGTCGCGCTAAGTATAAAAAAAAAGTGCGCCTTAAAATAGACATATAGGTAAAATACACGTGAAAACTGCTGGACTATAATTATATAAAGTAACACAATTCACGAAAAAAATTTCTTGAGAAAGTATAACAAATTTGTGGTTAAATAACGAAGTTTGAAAATACAATAATCTAATTGGAAATTTTACATAGAATTGCATGGTGTAATTTTTTAAATCATTTTGAACAATATCAACAGAGTAATAACAAATTTAACTAGAAATTATGCAGCGAAATAGCGTATTTTCAACGTTTTATTAGATAATATTCCCTGTGGCCCGCATTAAAATGTACTATTAACACCTATGGCAACCAATAAACAAAAAATAAATATTTATGTGTAGGGTGAGTGAGTGTGTCTTGGTTAAATGAAGTAAATAGTTGTTCTAATTCTGTTACAATAATTATAACATAATTAGACTCTTATTATTGTAACAATTATTGTTATAATATTAGGCCTTTATTAGACCTTTGTTTTTTATTTAATATTAGACTGAACTGAATGCGTAAAAATACGCATAGTTTACATTTAACGGAGTTTAAGGCAGGAAGTGAGTTTACTGGCACTATTTAATTTACCATGGTCCAACAAATTAAGAAAGAAAAAAATTATTATATTATGTATAATATAGTTATGTAAATTTTTACCAAAGATTTACAAAATATGCATTTAAATTTTCGATTTTTAAAGTCACCGTTGTATAACTATTATAACTTAGCTAGGTCTGCTATAAATTGAGAGCATATGGAGAAATATGATTATAACTAATTTACTACTCCTACAACATCCAAGCCCTAGTCATCGGAAACGCTGTCCAGGGTCAGTTAGTACGAAGTAAATTTAATGGTATAATTGTGAATAAAGTAATTTATATATTATAACCTATTTACGTGGAACCTTTATTTAAATGTTCAATCCTTAGCTATAAAAGTTGAACAACTCGAAAACAGTCAAAATAATTTTAAAATTGTATCAAGTATTGATAAAATAAACATATGAATATATGATATAAATTTCAACGGTTATTCATTTTTGAATTACGATAAAATAAAATAGCTACCTACTTAAGAAATTGAGTGAATATCCAATATTGTAAAAATTTGAACTTCAAAAGCTCATACATTTTTAATTTGACTTTCTAATGGACATTTTTTTTTAATAACAGTAGACAAACTTATAAGAAATCTTATATTACATTTTAAAAACTTAGATTTAAAAGCAAAAATGTTTAGGAATTTCTAACTCAAAATAATTTTCACATTTTCGTGATTTTTACGTATTTTGTCAAAATTTGAACTTTAAATTCTTATACAAAAAATGTATTAATATTTATCAACTGTCATTGTAACAATATAATATTAGGAACCTTGAATTTAACTTTCAAGTTTTTTTTCCCAAACAAATACCATTTAGGATTATGTAATTTTTATAGAAAGTTCAAACCAATAGATACGCTAAAATAGTAGCTTCTGTAATCGATTTAACTAGGCTAAATAAACAAACAGAAACGTTAAAAATCTTAAAGAAAAGTTAATAGACCCACCGTTGTTAAAACATTTCCGCCCAAACCTACTAATAGTCATTTGGGAGTAAAATAGGTATTGCAAGTGCTTTATTACAAAAGGACAAAAGAGACGACTTGATTGTAAAACCAGACATACCTAATAAAAATCCGAGCGTGAATTTACAATATTTTTTTATATGAGTGCCTGAAATTAGAATTATGACAAATTCGTCAAATTCTTGAACATTTTCAAACTATTTTGAGTCACAAATTCATAAAAATATTGTGACACACACGTTGTGGCGTATTTACTGGAGAGGGCGGGGGGGGTCCAAGGGGTCCGGACCCCCCCCCCCCCCATCATTGACTCGTGTTTCGTAAATGTTAAATGTTGTGTTTTTACATGATTAAGAAAAACAAATTTTATCATAAGATACGAAGGATTTTCTAAAAAAATTTCGAAGCTTCAGTTATCAACATTTTCAATTAATATCGTAATATGTAAGGGAGATCATTTTTTTATTTTCTTAATAATTATTTAATGCTACGGGAAAAATCAACGAAAAATTACAAATAACCACTAAAAAAATGGTGATTTTAATTTCTAACACTTTGTTTATTACCATAGAAACGAATAAAAAAAGGTGGGTAAGTGGATGTCGCTCTGCTGTACAGTAGGTTACAAGTGGGTCACTGTAATGGTTGGTGTTAAATTTGAATTCAATGATATAATATCATTGTATAAGAAAAACGATTCTGAGCGAAAATAAGCTAATGATATTGCCAAGTATATTTGATGATATTATTGTGAATAAAGTAATTTATATATAACCTATTTACGTGGAGCCTTGTTTTAAATTTTCAATCCTTAACTATGAAAGTTGAACATTTAATAAATTTTTAACTACAAAATAATTAATAAATTATAAATTTGATAAATGTTGTCAAAATTTGAACTTTAAATGCTTATAAAAAAAATTTGTACCTATGTATTTTCAATATTTTTCAACTGCTATTAGAACGATATATCAGGAGCCTTATATTAAATTTTCATGCTTTTTACCCAACAAATAAAATTTTATTGATATTTATAGAAAAAAAAACTAAAAAAATTGAAAACTGACAATGTCCGTAAACAGCTCAAAAAGAGTCAAATTATTTTCAAAATGTTATGTTGTATAGAAAAGGCTAATATAAATATGTATAAACATTCAGTCAAAATTTCATGTCCCTACGGTCAGTTGTTTTAGAGTTACACCAAAAACCAATATCGATTTTCTCGAAAACAGATTTTGCGTAAAAATTCCCGTTTTTCCTTAATTTATCTTTTGTTTTTCACGTCGCTTTTGAAAACTACTGGAAAATTTTTACTTTTGACCCCCCCAAAGTACCAACTAAATTCACTTTCCTATCAGAAAAGTTACTGTCCTAAAAGGTGATGACAGACACAAAAATAAAAAAAAATAATCTGCATCAGTAAATTAATTTACTTTCAGTAGGTACTCCGTTTAGAATCTAAAATATCTTAAGCATTATTTTCTACAATAAAATAATTTCACAATACCAAAATGTGAGATAATTTGTTTATTTTACATTTAACTAGTTAGTAGTTATTATTATTATTTAGTACTTAAGTGTTATAGCTGAATAATATTTTATCATCAATATATATATATATATATTTTTTTACTTACAGACAATGGGTCACTGCTATTCAGTTCTATCGGTTTTAATAAATTATACGAATGCAAAGAATAATTAATTTTTCTTCTTATATTTTTTTTTTTAAATTTAAATTCTTATTTGATTGATTTAATTAGAATGTTATTTAAAGGTATTAATAATTCACTAAAATTGTAATAATAACCACAATAATATGGTTTATAATAAATGGTTAATCATGTTAATATTTATAACAATTGATGTAGATTTGACTGATTTGAGTATGAACTATCAAAATAAAATAGTTATATTAGTACTTACATACCTATATATTGCATTTTATTTTTTATTAATAATACTGTTAACTACTTATATCGTCATTTTATGTTATATTATTAACGGAGGGAATCTAAACGTTAAAATAAAGAAACGAAGGAATAAAAAACCGCAATAAGAGAAAATAAAATAAAATAAAGTTGTATCTAGCCTAAAAACGTATCCATGTTAAAAAAAAAAACCAATTAATTTGTTTTTATAACTGAGTTAAGTTAACTTTGTTATTTATTTCCATATTAACATTTAACCTTTAGAGTTAAGTACATTATTTGATAACTATATATTATTATGTTATAGAGCAATGTAATTAGGTACCAATTATGAACGTTGACTTAACTAAGCTAACTCAAGTTAATTTCCCTCATCTGATCAATATTTTAATGCCTATAACTATAGTTATTTCATAAAACACATACAATAATATTCAAGAATAAGTACCTAATGCCTTGTGTTTTGATTATACATTCATACTAAACAGAAATCTTGTAACAATCTATAAAATATAAAGCATAGCTTAAACAGGGGAGGGGAAGGGAAACACTGCCTTATAATTATTACTATAATAATATGTATTAGTATATTTTGTCACGCCTGCACCGAAAGTTTGGTTTTCGAATTTTCGATAGCGTTGAAGTGACCTTTTCCCGTCCGGCGGGCGGTAAAGTGGAAATCCCCAAAAGTGCTGGGCGCGCATATCATGCGTATCGCCGTATCCTATGCACAACCAGACACTGAAATCGATATACCACGGTCCTTTCGAAACATAAACTTTTGGTTACATATATTACATTCATATTATAACCTCCATGCACGACGCTTAAAAGTTAAAATACATAAAACCAAATCGATTCTTTCATGAAATATTATATCAGCTAAATAGTATATAGTCTGGTTGTTGCATTGGTTCCTGCACACATACTATTTATTGTCATGCCTCTGTGTTCATCGACCACGGCAAAGGTAATGCAGGGATCTATGCAACAACTAGATTATTCTAGGAAAACAATTTTATTTTATAAAGTACCAGGTAAGAAATATTTAATTTTGATAACTTATAGTATAATTAGTATAATAATTGAGTTATTTTTTTTTTTTTTTTTATTGGGTAACCCGCGGCAACATAAGCCATTGGGTGTGGGGAGGGCACTGTAGGTTTTATATTGGGTAGGTTGATACACGTGTGTTGTGTTTGGCAGAATTTCTAATGGGGCACCCGTAGGTTTCTGCCGTGCCCCGGGGTGGGGGGATGGCGGCACTTGTTCTCCGGACACCGTGACTTGCACGGAGAAAAATGCCGCCCAGTGGTCGAGGATCGAACTCGGACCGGGTGTGCCGAATCCGTCGCGTTGACCGCTCGGCCACCTTGTCCCCCCAATTGAGTTATTGTATAGTGTCGTATTAGTATTACTGTGTGGGCAATGTTGCCAGTGTTTGTTTTAACTGGTAGGCATACTAAACTACACAATTATTATCGCGTAGTGAAATAATAGTCCCCAAGTAAGAAGTAATTTTAAAAACTTACTGGACATCGCTTTTTCTTCATATTAGTATGTACTATATGTACTATGTAGGTACTCTAAGCCTAAACTTTAATCATAACTAATTCGTAACTAAGTCATAACGTACTATAAATAGGATAGAAAAATAATACATTTCTCTAAATAATGGAAATTATACGATAAATGTTATACTTAGAGATATATTTTACTAAACGTATTGTTTTTATACGGATTTTATTACTCCCAGCGACTATCGTCATGCGTGGGCCTGGGGGGGGGGGGGGGGGGCGAAAGCTTAACAGTCTGCCTAGTAGACAACTAAAATTATATTGCTATAGAGACGGAAAAATATAAAATAAAATGTTAATTTTTTTTCTTTTCTTAATTTCTTTAAACTGAATAGTCTCTATTATTGGATTTTGTAAAATAATATCAAATAATTTATAAACTGAATTTATCTTTATATAGAATTTTTAATTTTTAATTAATAACATTATTTTATTATTTTATTAATTAAAAAGCTAGCAAGTGGGTACCGTTCAACTGTACCTACATTAAATGCCGAGTGGGACATTGGGTCAGTAATGTTTGATAATGTTTCATATTTAGTGTAAATCAAACACCTATAACGAAAATATTGAATTGAAGTTATTTTATTTTTGTTTAAATACATTTATTATTATTAGAAGTGTACTTATATTTTATTTTTATTTTTTGTAATTATTTATTTAAGAATAATCATTATACCAACGCAAATATTTATATATAGGGTCATTAAATATTTTTGGTATGATGTAGTTTTAATTTTTCTTATAAATCTTGTATTTCCGACTACATACCAGGTAGACAAATTCCTGATTTGTAGTCTGTAAGTGTTTAAAACAATCGTGGTATAGAAAAATCACTAAAAATTGTAGCCAGTCTTTTATTATTATCAGTCTTATGTAAGGTAATAAATAGTAAACAATTACTATGGTAACTGGTAAGAAAACATAATAGTATTTAGATAAAACAAATTATTATATTTATTAATTATCGGTAAAAGATGGCCCAAAGTTTTAAAATCACTGACTGGCCTAACTCCTACCCTGTCTGAAGTCCAACTTAAATGCGCGTTTTTAATCAAGTCGTGCTGTAAATGCTGTATCCGTTTCTCGCACCTTTCTAACTTCTACGTTCCGCTTTCAGCCATATTTTTTTTTATTAATTGTTAATAAATTGTTTTAAGAGAATTCGCGACACTCCAAAAGAACCTTTACCTTTTTACTACCAAACCGGTGGTTCAAACCTCGTGTGAATCCTTCTGACGCAGAGTTAATGTATTTGTGCCAACTTCTTGCGGATTCTGTGTAGGAAATCTACTTACATAACTTACGTCCCGTATTTATTTATTTAAAGCAGATGCAAATACATTTTTTTTTATATATTATATAGATACGGGACTAGGCCATAATATTATAATATAATTATATAATTGAGTTCATAAATAAATAAGACTTATTTAAATATGTATATTATGATTTATGACGATATACAAAAACACATACAATTACCAATCATAAAATAAAAAAATTACACATACATATTAATCAGAAAAGACTGAAGTGTCTCTTGTTGATTGCATCACTTCCAATTCTGCATCTAATAGTTCGTCAGAAATAAAATCGATATTGTACAATTTATCTTCCTCCTTGATTGTTTGGCTGACGAAATCGGCCCACATGTCGGGTGTTACGCGCTGGACTCCATCGTTAAGCAGCTTCTGTATATCAGTCAACTTATTTTTTTTTACGTGATTTTTCACCACCGACCACGCCAACTCAAAAGGATTCAGCTCACTGTGATAAGGAGGTATACGCAATACCACTTTTTTGGTTTTTAACGCTTCTTCGTCTATAATGATAAATTTGGCACGGGCAGGTCAAATACACTCGGGAGTGTTATCAATTGAGGCATTACGGGAAAGTATGAAGGAGATTAAATTATCATTACCCAAAGGTACATCATTACCGATTGATTTAGACAATATTGAACCTTATAATTTATATCAATTATCGGAAGTCAGTAGAAGTTAATTATTGATGTTTAATAGTAATTTGTATAATATAATTCCGATGCCGATTAAAATTAAAAACAAACAGTTCGCGTACGTACAAAACACTTATGATTATATCGCGATAAGTCCTTCGAATGAATATTTTACGACCTAACCACAACAATTAAACACTTGTAAACGAATACTTAATTACTTTATTTGTTATGCCATACAACCCGTACATTCTAAGAATTCTAATACTAACTTACTGTGAAATGGCGTTATTTACGAAACAAAAGGAGAAAACACAAATGTGTAAATATTTATATTTTGAATTACATGGAAGTATATTCCATAAATTAGAGTTTAAGAACACGTGGCTATATACAGTAGGAAAAGAGAATTTAGTATTAACGTGTGGAGTAGATGAGTTATCTGAAACTATAGAGTTAGTAGGAACAGGTTTGTTAAGTATTGACGAACAATGTAAAGGTTATGCCAGTCAAAATATATTACACCCAGTTACAACGGTTCAAAACTCAAAATTAGTGGACATAATACCAGAAACTAAGATAATTACAGGGGGGCAAAATTTAGAGCAGAATATTACATTTAAAATACTAACGTCTAGGATATGGGGAAAATTGAAAAACTACATGATTTAAAATCTATATCTAGTTCGTTAGATGACACAAATAGAGATATTGATTATCAACTAACGAAACAATCAGTACGAGAAGTACATAGAAATCATAACTATATATTTTATAGCATTATAATTTTGTTTATATTCATGATAATTTGTGCTTTGTTTAAAAAATATTGTATTAACACAACACCACCTCCGACACCGTTACGTGATTACGATCCCGTACATTTTGATACCATCAAAGTAACTGAGGTATGAAATAAGGTAGAATTATTATATTAACCATTGTATGAAATTATATATTGTAATAGTTTTAGTAGAGAAAAAAAAATTTAATATTTTATTTTATTTTGTTTACATATAATTTCATTCTAGGGATGGAGGAATGTAATAATCCTCATCATCATTATTATTATTAGTATATAAATTAATACTGTTATATCTATATATGTATATATTATTGTGTATAAGTACTATTATCTAACATGCATTGACTTTGTAAGAATACCAGATATACGGAAAGCGTGTATATAGTTCAGAGATGATGTCTAAGATTAGAACCTCATTAGAAATTGTCGGTCATCACATTTACAAGGTGATACCGTTTAGCTTAAATAGGAAAGCGATAGGGATAGTAAGGGAGTTGATTAATGGAGACGACGTGAGTACGTTCTTGAATACATCTATTCAAGACGTTTGTTACTTTTAATAAAAACACTTTGAGTATACGTAAATTTGTGTGTCTTTATTATTATACCTCTAATTCAAATTCGAGTGCTGAAGCGGACACGTTACAACAGTTGGTTTTGGATTTTGCATTTATAAAGATTAATAATCATAATTTTTTCTCCACTTCCGAGTAACTGAAACAATAATAATTATAATACTTTAACTCAATATAAGTGCGAATTTAATAAAAATTAAATTAAATTAAAAATTCTCACAAGTCTTTTTTGATTTTTTTTAACGGGCAAAAGCAATTTCATTTCCACATTTTGTACAACAGGTATAGCAGGGTGGTCTACATTGGTCGATTTATCGAACAACGACGAATTGATTTCTTCTTTAGAACCGTTCATTTTAAAATTATTCAATCACATAAAAAAAATTTACAACAAAATACATTAAAATCAAGGGCGTGATTCGATTTTGACTTTCGTCAACACATTAGACATTTACACGGACTCAATGACAAACGCTGTATAATTTCGATTCACATAATATTCCCAAACACGCAGAACGCACATGGTTATCATATATTTTGGACATTTACCATGGTCGAAGGAAGATATTATACTGGACTGGTATCACGGTCTTATCAGTGACCCTCAAATGTTTCGAACGCCGGCGAAAGGTACACGAGTGTTTCACAGTTCACGCCAGATTATCCGCGACTCGGCACCGTCGGTGCGCGCACAATCCAGGGGCTGGGACCTTTTGAATTTATCGGTATCGGTTCCGATACCGGTTCTCCAAAAAATGAAATAACGGTTCCGGTTCGGTTCTGGTTCTTTGATGAAAAAAAATAAAGGTACCGGTTCCACCTAATTTTTAGTAGGAACATTAAATAAATATTATTATTATTATTAATTTGTATTTATAGATAATAGGTACCTAAGAATGTAATTTTCTAACAAAAATATGGAAAAAGTAATATTGAACTAAAGTTTTTGTGATAAGTGGACATCTGAGAACTCTAAAAAATGTTATGCATGTTGCTTATTAAAAATAACTGACAACAATTTTAACATGTTTTATAAATGCAAATATCAGTCAGTGGTCCAGTATAGACCACTCTCCCAATGCTTACATTATTTGTTGTAAATGTAATGCTTCCTAGTAATTATGCTAAAAATTAACAATTTGCAGGTATATTATAACATTTGTGACTGTAATAATTGTAGAAAACATTTAATAAAACATACAAAATATTAAAATAATGAAAACAGAAATAATTGTAAATAAATTCTGTAATTAAAAATAAAAATAAATTAAGTAATCATATTGGTTAATAACATTTGTTTTTTTTTACGTTTCATTGCTGGGTTGGAATTATCATGATTTTGATTAACATTTTGTCCAGTAATTGGATTTCCACTCATGAATCTGCAAAAATATATAATATAAATATTTAATTGTGTGTATTAACAATTTTTATAAATTCATACTTTACGGTCTTTTTTTTTTCAAATAGCCTATTGGTCTGTACAAGTAATTGGTCCTCCAAATTACTTGAACTAATGTTAGTTCTGTAAGGTGACAAAATGAATTTCAGACCAGAAAATAGTCTTTCCACACTGACCTGCGTCCCGGGCACGGAAAAAAACAACTTTTGCTAATTCATGTAGCTCAGGGTGAGTTGATTCCATGGATTTCCAAAATTTTAGAATGTTAGTTTTGTTTCCGATTCTGTTTTGATCGATATGGTAAGATTTTAAGAGTTTCTATTCGTGTTGAAATAGTAGATTTCTGGGAGTTACTCAAATCGTTTTGATCAGATGATTCATTTGAAAAGTTAGATTTCAAAAATTCTTCAATTTCATCTCCAGATTTTGAATTACAGGACTTTTCAGATTCAGACAAAAAATCAACATTCTTGTCATCCATTGTTAATTCTTCATGTTCTTTTTCTAAAATTTTCATATGGATCCATATGTTGATTAAATGGTTTATTGCTGCCATGGACTGTTCTTCAGTTAAAGTTATTTTATAACGTGGGTCCATAAATATTGCAGAAATAAATGCATTATTATTCATTATGTGCATTTCTCTAATACTCATACTACTTATGAACTTTTTGGCGTAAGAATTTGTCATTTTTTGGATTTGGATTTTGCAAGTTATCCATGCACCATAGAAATCACTTAGTGTTAGTTGTTCGCTTTGTAATTTTTTGGTGCAAATTTTAGCTGGTAAAAGTACTTCAGAAATTGTTTCTATTTGCTTCCATTCAAAGTTACTTAAAGAATATTTTTTTAATTTTAAGTCATTTCCTCACATGTTTTGTATAAAACTTTTAAGACTAATTGTTCTATCCAGCATATCAAATGTTGAATGCCAACGTGTATTGCAATCAAGAATTGGCATTTTTAATCCTTCTTTTTTTAATATAAATATGTAAGTTTGATTTCTCAACTTGCGAACCAAAGCTCTTACTTTAGTTAATATATTTGTAATGTTTGAATCTTTTAAAGTATCAAAAACAGCCAACTGGAGTGTATGAGCAACACATCGCATACCTTTAAAAAATATATATATATTAAGAAGTTACAATGAAAATAAATTATTTTTAGGCAAAAATGTACGTGTATTTTAAAAATGAAAATGTAGAGTTTATACTTTATAAAAACTAAACAAACCAAAAATTAATATATTAAAAATATAAATATTTAAAATAAATATTAATATGACATTTTGAAACATAGAATTTACATTTTTTTCCTTTTTTTATTATAACTAACTCACCAGTGAATATTGTGCTATCTCCAAGGTGCAATGTTTCCATTTCCATATCAAAAATTAGTTTCTCGCTTATATCATTATCTTTTTCTGTGTCTTCTTCATCTGCAGAATTAAGTATACAATTTATTTCATCATCATCAATTATAGATTTATCAATCTCCAAACTAAAAAATAAAAAATATATAATAACAATAGTACCTAGTTAGTAAAGTATTTAATTTTAAATTTTTATATAATAGATTATACTCTACATTGAGTAAATCAGAAGTAAATTTAAAAACCGTGCATTTTATTTCATAATATTAACCTATTTGTTTCACTGTCAGTACTGAAATCACTGTTATGATCATCTAATGAAATATCTGGACCTAAGATTTCACCAGAATCAGGTTCACAACCTTTTTCAGACTCTAGCAATATTTCAATTTCATTTTCAATTAATTGTACAGCTTTTACTATATTTGCTCCATTATCGGTGGTAATTGTATACAGCTGATTTGGTTTAACTTTGAATTTTTTTAATGTCTGTAGAATAATTTCTTTTAAATATGCTCCTGAAAAAAATATTATAAATGTATAAAGTATACTTAAAATGTATAAAAACACTCAAATATAATTATATTTATTTAGTTTGTTTTTGTTACCTGTATGAGACTCTGTTAGTTCAACAAGACCAATTGTTCTTAATTGAATACATTCATTAGCAATGTATTGAATATTTAATCCCAAAAAACTTCTATTTAACCTAGTAACTGCATCAATTTGTTCTGTATTTCAATTGAAATCTGTTTTTTAAGTACTATACATTCTTCATGAACATGCCTCCTAGTAATTTTAAAACCCAATGTTAGTCACATTTTTTTCAAAATAATTTTTACAGAACTGAGTATATGAAATAGGTATTAGGTAATAAATCTTGTTTTCTCTGCAATTTGAATTGAAAACAAATCCCAATTTTAAAATTATTGTTTAACAACAAAAGCTCTAAATATATGTCCTAGAAGCATGACTTATATAAATAAATATGAATAAATAAATTAACATCTGCTTCCTAGTTCTAGCTTTAAAGGAAACATTTTCAATGTTTGGTAAGTTGTTACAAAATATTATATGTTTTATTGTTGAATGTACATTTCATCTGCAATTAGTAATATATTTTATCTTTGTAGAATTTTTTGCAGGGTGTGCACAACTAAGACCAATGATAATAATGAGTTATGTAATAAATACATATTATATAATATTAGGTATATACAAAGTTAGGCAATTAATTATGCATCAAAATTTGAAACTGCTTATAATATTATATTTAAGAATTTTTTTTTTTTACCTGATAGAAGTTGAATTCAGAACTATTTTGTTTTTAAATCCGCTTAACATTGGATTAAGTATTTTCTTAAACCCACTATCGTTCAATATACTATAAGGACGGCCATTCACCGTAACAAATTCCACACATGCATCAATTACTTTTTTTGGGGTAATGTTTACTTTAACTTCATAGCTTGACCTAAGTAGTGCATCTATTTTCACTTGAGATTTATTTGACTTATAAGTAATTTGACTTTGATTATCTATAAAGTCATTATATAATTCCTCGTGTTGTTTCAAATGTTTTTTTAAATTTGATGCATGATTACCCTAAAATATTTGAAAACAATATATACTCAAGCTAGTATAATATTACTAATTAGTATAAAGTTATATAAAAATTGCTTACTTGTAATTCTTTTGAACATTCTTTGCATGTTGATTTATCAGACGGTCCACAGTAATCAAAATATTTATTTACTGACGATTTAGTACGACCCATTATTAGCAAATAACATCGAGATCAAACATTAAAAAATGTAAAAACAAACCCACAATTCATAAATTAATCGATTAGAAAACAGAAAAATATTGTACAACAATAAATATGTCCGGTACCTAGTCAGATCAGTTTTGACAATTTGATGGTTAATACTTAGTGTTGTTTCATAGAAAAACTTATAAATAGGTAAACCCAAATCGTTATAATTAATTGGAAGTTAGTAACGGTTTATTTTAAAATAAATCATTAATCAAATGATATCTCTTGGCGATTGAAAGCTTATCGTTTATCTGGGTGGCGGGGGGTGGATCTGTAACGGGGAACTATTATAGTAAATTAAATAACATATTATAAATGATACACAGCGTTCCATAGATAATATTATATTATTTATATTATAATATTATCTATATGCAGCGTCCCCGTTACACCATGTCACCATATCACTTCAATCTTCAATCGCCAATCGTCTGTCTTCAGCAGTTGCTGGTGTACTGTGTAGTCATACCTACTGTAATATAATATTATTATATATCTGTGTTTAATCGTTTAATGGTAACATTGTAAAATGTAGGTACAAAATATAATATTACTATCGTAAACTATTCTGTACTTCTGAGTCATCTGAGTTTTCACTATTATTTATAACTCAAACACAAAATAATATTGTATTACCATTTACCATACCTATTATATTAACATTATTACGTAATACGTAGGCACTAACTATAGAATATATTATTGTAATTCTTTGATTGATATTTTTTTATTTGTGAATTGTAATCTTTTTGAACGGTGAATTGGTGAGATGTTTAAGATTTTATTATAATGTATATACTATATAGACTTGAATTTATTACACTCAACGAAAACTATGAAGTATCAACTGACGAGATCATTTCTAAAAATAAAATTGATTTCAATTTTCAATATATTATGATTATGGTGTTCACTGTATAGGAGAAAACATTTCCAATAATTCCAATTAATATTATTTTAATAATTGTATTAATAGTACCTACAATCATAAAACCCTACAATCAGCTAATGGCCATAGTAGCCGGTCTTTAAAAATCAATAAAAAAAAAAAAATTACTTATTGTACATAAATATTACAGATTGTAAATACTCTATTTTTATCTAATAAAAATAAATAAATAAAAATTCCTGTTCGGTTCCAGTACTTTTATATATTAAAATAAAGGTTCCGGTTCCAGAACCGGTTCTTTTAGGTTCGGTTCCAGTCCCTGGCGCAATCATTATCACTATCACATAATCTCGTAAATGATAAATAATAAAAGATTCCTCATAAGTAAACATTTAATTTAAATGTTTAATTTTTACATAATTTAATATTATATTATAATATTATATTTTTATATAATACCGACACAAAGTGCAAGAACACCACAAAAATAGTTTTTAAAATAGGTAGTTTTAAATTCTAACAAATTTTTATTTTTGTAAACTCTTATTTATATTCAAGAAAAACCAAATTTAATTCCATTCAACATTTTTCTTATACATAATTAGAAACTACATAACAAAAACACAAAACAATAAACTTGCCATGATTGACACTAGAAAAAAAAACAATAACCCTTATACATAAATTTACCTACATACATATAAATCAAAAAGATGAACAAATATATTGTGTGAACAATTAGTATAATAATTTTATTACTTAAATGAATATATTTTATTTAAATTTTAAATACAATTTACAAGTTACAATAAGTATTGAATTATTTTAATTTGTGGGTTTCAAACACTTCTTCCGTCATATTACTCATGTTTTTTTTATTACTCTTATCTAATTTGCTTATTATTCAATGAATAGATTGTAAATATCTTGTAAAAATAAAAAAAAAAATATTGTAATTTAATTAGGTAGCAAAAAAATATAACTTCTCAAACACTGTGTCTAGAAGAACTGGTGGGATAATGCATTCGAATAATAAAATGTCTATAAACTTGCGGACCAGTTTCGCATAGTTAAATTTGGCATGCGAACTATAACTGAAATAGATAACCAGAATAGGTACATTGCTGATCACAAAGTACTTTCTGTAAAAGTACATACGATTTAATATTTATCAATAGACTGTATAGATACTTAGTATAATATAAAGTTCTATGGATTTATCATAGTAAATAATATATTTTATAATATCTATGGCAATCGTCAATTGTCGACATTCGTCGGCGACGATAAACAATTTTAATAATTTCAGTGAACAAATAAGTAATAAGCCATCGATATAGACCGACAGTTATGAGCCGTATACATTATAATGTAAGTTTTAACACAAACTCACACATTTCGTTATGATCAGGTATTCAGGTTATTTTCATAAAATATTTTGATACTTTCAAGTTTCAGTTCAGAGCGAGATGAAGATGGATAAAGATAGTTTCTTCGGCGGCGGCGGCACTCTAGCTAGGTTTCACCGGAAGAGTCGATGCTTACGCGTAAGTTTGTTTTCATATTATTGCTATTTTACATTTACTTTTTAGGCTTAAATTAAATATTTATTGCCACGGACAATCTGTTAACTGGGTTACGTAGAAGCATTTATAAGTTTAATCCCAAAAGCGCAATGTATAAAATACGCGAGACCGTCTTCGTAAAAATAATTAAAAAACATTTTGTGAAAGGAACAAGATTACTGCTGATATTTAAGTTTTAATTATTATTAACAAATAAATACAAATAATAGATATCTTAATAGATTTTTACTATTAACATTATTCAGTGTAAATATAGTTTCTGATCGACTTACCTATAAATAAGTACCTTCTATAAAATAATTATTCATATCAAATAATCCTAACAATTAAATGCAAGGATTCTCATAAATTGATCTTACAGCAGCCTTAAAACACCAAAAATATATTTACACAGACCACAAGAAAAAATAATTGAAAATATTAAAAAAATAAAGAACACATCATTATAAAATTAATACAGTCATCGATCCGCCCAGAATCTAAAATTATAGACTTAGAGTTTTGGAAATCTAGTTGGTATTATGGTATTTGATGAATTTACTGTATACGTTTATGGCTTTATGTTAACTCTAAAATCCAGTAATCACCTTTTTATTTAATAATTCATAAAATACAATATACTCTTATAAAAATTTTCTTGTGTTTCTGATACCTATTCACCACCTTAATCAATAATTAAATTGATAAACTAAAATAATAATTTAAATAATACCTATATCATATTATTATAATTCAAATTCAAAATTATAAACTATTTTGGTTTTATTGTCATATCAAATTTCAATAAACAAATTGATCCTTAACACGGAAGTCTTTGATATAAAAAGTTGCATTATATTATATCCGTGGATTCATCATATTAACGTACCTAGTATAAAATCTATATCATTTATTTATTTATCTATGGCAAATCTCAAAGTCGTTGCAGAAGACACAGTCGATTAAAAATTCTAAAATTTCAATAAGCAAAGAAAACATGAGCAAAAAACTTACTGCGTTTCGTATAATTTTATTTTTCATAAATTACAATATTCTAAGTTCTGTAATCTTGAGCGTTTCCTCATGGGCGTCGCAGTTCACACACGTCACGGATTCCGCCGAAAGAGTCGATAATTAAAGTAAGTTTGTTTTTATATTCTTTTGGGGCTTAAATTTACTTTTAAGACTTAAAATAAATATTTAATGTCACGAAAAATGTGCTATCCAAGTGTTGTATGCGCATATTTTAGTTCCGAACCAGAAATGTATATAAAATACGCGAGATATAAACGTCATCGTCGTTTTTCCAGTCCCTGTTCGTAGAATAATTATAATTAATAGGAGCTTACCTATATAAGGTACTTAATATACATATAATATGTTCTGGTTTAATTTATAGAAATATATGTTATAGCATATAACTGATAATAGTCATAAGATACAATTTTAATTAATAACTGGTAATTTTTTTTTCCAAATACAACGTTATTATAAGTTATAGGTAACTATTAATTTAGTGTCACATACTTAACTTCTATTGTTCACCTAATATCTATATTCTAAATCATAGGGATTAGGGACGTATAACCAAGTACACATAAAAGTAATATTCACGGAATGGTCAACTGCAGCCTATCCTGACGTGTGCGCACTTATGAATAATGTATCTACTTATATACTCGTATAGGTATATAAATATACCTATATATAAATAGTGTAATACTACATACACGAATGTGTTACCTTTTATGTTCCTAAAAGTTCAAAAGTTATATTTACAGTTACAGTTACTATTAGGCATTAGTACCTACAATATAGTAGGTTAAAGTCATTTTTGCCCAAAAATTACATTTGAAAGTGTCATCGTGTATATAAATTATAATAATATACTCTAAAAGTTTCATAAATCCGCGAATACCTACTATTTTTAAATTACAACAAAATAACTATATTCGTTCTTCTTGGTTTTAATATGTAACTTCGTCCAAATTTTAACTTATAATATCGGTAAAAAGTAACTGTGTTTATAATAGATTATTTAGATTTAACGGTTACAATATGAACCAGGGGCGGACTGAGCCGGCGGGATACTGGGAACTTTCAGGTGGGCCGCTATTCAAAAATGATTTGTTATTGCTATATATTTATAATTATTATTAATATAGAAGATCGGCATAAATCGGTATAAATATGAATTATAAATATTTTTTATTTTTATACCATGACGCGTGTGTGAAAAATTGTTTATATTAAGTGTTTAAGATGTTAGATTTCGGTACGGCTGATTGTCCACCCCCCTCACTCTTCAGCATCAATGCATCAGAAATTATTATTTATAATTAGGCCACGGATTTAAATATAAACTGCATTTTCTGAATTTTCTATGACATTGCTTTCCAAGCAAAGAATTCGTTTCATATATTATCAACGAATTGAAAAATGAAATTAGAACATTTATATGGGTTGAAGTCAAATATTTTAAGGCATTTTTCTTGTTTTTAATGCATTTAAATCTACGTCCTATTTATAACTTAACGTTTTAGGTTGATAACTATTATGTAGGTAGGTACCGTTTTGTATGTTCAATGTAACGTTCTTAATTCAAAAAGTAGCTAAATGAGTCAAATGATTTTGTCAAGGGAGGGGGAGGAGGATATGGCTGATTTTTTAACATGCACAATTTCAAGTGTTCATAACCTCCTATGCTACTCTAAGGAGAAGTGACACAATTTCGTAAGAGAGGAGGCGTGAAAATGTTTAAAAAAAAACACGAATTTATTTAGTTATTTTGTTATTTAGGTAATACATATTAATTAATAGGTATTTCTTAAAATCTTTTTATTATTTTATTTGAAACATTATTTTTAAGTATTGGGATCAATAAAACTATTTTTATTTAATTACTATTTTATATCAATTAGAATTTTTTAATAAACCAAGTAATAAATAAATGGTTACCAAGTAAAAAAACCGTTATCTATATTGTAAATTTGAATTTAATTTACAGCATAGAAACTAATAAATGTTTTTTTGAAGATAATGTAAAAATATCCATCATCCATCGGTTAGGACCATATATATATTTTCTATGATTAGGACGGTTAGGTTATAATTATAAATAATCTATGGCAAATGACAATCGTCTGAGACGAACAGCGATTCCAATACGTACTCACATATTTCGTTCCATTCTGGTCATGAGCTAGGTGCCTATTTTTTTAAATGTCATTAATCTCAATACTTCCAGACTGAACTTTTGGATCGAAGATATGCATTTTCCTTGGCGGAGATGCACAGCTCTGACACTAGACAATATTATACACTCGAAGGGAACGCGTTTCGCCGGAAGAATAAATAATTACGTAAGTTTTGTCCTTCTACTCTGTTGACGCGGTAGACTTAATGTAAATATTTATTGTCAGACAAACTTATATACTCGCTAGGCGTAGAGTAGTTTTTAAAATCCAGTTGTTATAGGTGTACAAAAATAAGGATATTATGAAAAATACCTTAAATTATAATACTTTGCCTACAACTGTTAACTTATTGTTATAGTAGAATAATTTTTAAAATTTGAAATCAATGATTAGGCAATGCTTTTATAAGTAGGATTAAGGTAGGTTTTTATACCTACCTAATAAAATAAGAAAATACATAATGTTTAATGTTATTTAATATGATTTGTAAGTACATAGCAGATTATACCTACCACTTGGTGACGATTATTTTTGTCTTATACGTTCTTCGTAATTCCGTTCCGTCACGATAGTTTTAGTTTTCGTTAAATGTGAAACATACATTTTCTGCGCATACGGGATACGGGTATCAAACATTTGGGTTTTAAGAGAACACCTCAAACGTACGTTTTATTTTGGGGGTTTTACGGGATATACCTATAGGAAATTTTCTTCAAATTTTCACATTTCACTATTTGATATTATGATATTATTTGTACCTAGGTTAAGTTTCTGTTTTAGAATCGATCGATATGTTACCTAGGTATATCACATTCTTTAATTTAAATTCTGGTATTCGAGTATTGGACAAGTACCTAGTCCGAACAATCCAAACGCTGTCTTACTCGTAGTCGAGTTCTAGTTGATAACTGACTTGTGAATAAATGTAATTTTTGTTAGGTATAAAAATAAAACTAATAAATCCTTGAATACAACATTTAAAAATACAAACTCTGTGACCTGTGTAATAAAAATTTTCAAACTGGGAATAATATTATATCATAAGCAGATTGAAATGTGTGAACGTTTCAGTGCTTCGAAGACTAAGTTTCGTAGCAGATTTTGATTCCGTCACGGGGTATGTATTTTCTTATTTCTCAGTAGGTTTTTTTTTTATTATTGTTAATTGATCAAAGGATGTATTGCCCGAAATTTTTCAATATTTGTATTGTAATTATACTGGTATAACACTATTCCGGCTATCAATAAAGTCGTGTTAAAAATTAGAAAATTGGGAGGTATGATATTTTTTTAAGTAATTCTTTCGAGTAGGGAATTCGCTCAATGATATTTAAATATTTTCACCGATAATCAAGTACGATTACTTGTAGGTATTTAGAGACTGGGTGAATAGGAATTAGGTAGTGTGTAATATGGCGAAGATAAGGAAATGGGTCAACAGGATTTCAGAATGTTTGGTGTATGAAAGGGAAAGATGAAAAAGAAATGTAAGGTTAGGGTAGGTAAGTGGAGTGAGGGTAGCAGATATGAGAATAATAAGTTAGGTGTTAAGGTACAAAAGAGGATAGAATAAGAAATTAATTAATTAAGGGTAGTGTAGGTTGTAGTGAAAACAAGAGAGAATAGGTTTAGGTGGTTCGGTCACTGTATGATAAGAGATAGTGAGAGTGGCTATAGAAGTTAGTTAATTTAGGTGGGAAATGAGGGGTGAGAAGACTGAAGAAGAGATGGATAGACAGAATACCGATCATATGGAGGTGTGGAATGAGAGTGGCTGAACCTGTATATAGCTGTGAGAGTCGGGGGAAGAAAAAGTGTAAAGGTAGAATAGTTATGTTAACAATGCCGAATACGTGGGAAAAGATCTTGAATTGCAAAGGCCACTAGCTTCAACTCACCACAGGTTTACCTAACTAACATTCTTATGACTCATTAGGACACTTTTCAGAATAAAAAGATCCTGAGTTGCTGCAGCTAGGTTGCCGAACTTAAGTGTTTGATTATCAAGTTGATCCTCTGATTGTTGACACCATGGATAGTCCACGCCTATGTTAAATACATTTGAGGCCGCGTTCCCGGAGGGGAAGGCAATTGAGGCTCCTTTATATTGATAGTCGATACTCGATATGAGTATACTTTATTTGGCCTCAATTGTTCCCCTCGAAGGACGAAGACCGCTGATAAGACCATTATGTCCTATCCATATCTTTATTATCTATGATGGAGCCATACCCAGCTCACTCGTGTAAACTTGTTGCTGGTTGGGATGTCAGCGCACTATTTGTTTTCCATCTTTGACCCACGCGTAGCATACCAAATGTACGATTAAGAAAACACTAAAATGATTGTGCGTGGGTCGGAGAGAGAAATAAATGGTGCGCTAAAAATCTGACATCCTAACCTAACCGAAAATATAAAAACATTTTAAGAAAATAAGCATAAATACGAAGAAATCATGAAAACATGCAATTATATTATAACTAACCAGAATAAAACGCATATTGGTAACGGTGTTGTAATAATAGGGATCTCCCCAAAAAAATACGTACTAATAGTTCAAACAAATCATAAAAACCAACTGTAATAAATATTAATTTATGAAAAAGTATATTAAAAAGCATTATTATTATAAATGAAACAAAACTATCAATTATGGACCGTCACATAATATAGGTATTTCTATATTTTTAGCTCCATAATTTCTGTTAAAATATTAGGAAAATGTATTAAGTACCGTAAAAGTGCTAAATTTGAGTTATTACTTAAAATATTATATTCATAACAAATTATAATAGAAGGTTAGGTACTGTTATTCCACATACCTATATTATAGTTTAATTTAACTACAACATTCTAGTAGAGTCTGATAAAATTTGGTTCCACGACTTTGATCACACAAACTTTAAATACTAAACTATGGGTCTGAAATTTAGTTTATATAGATCTAAATAATCCAAAACATATAATATTGCTTCAAAATATAAAAATAAAGTGTCTAGTATTGTAGTAGGTAGGTAACTATCAAAAAAAAACTAAAAAAAATCATACTTGAAATCTATGTATAATATACGTATATTGTAATAAACGTTCAAATGTTTACTATTACAGTACATTATAAAAAATTAACTTAAGTTCAATATAATACATTATAACAGGTGTTCAAATAAACATTTCATACCACAAATTTTGTTAATTCACACAGTCTCTCTTCAATTTTAAATTTTTCTTCAAATTATCTACAAAACATAAATGTTTAGTAAATTGGAAGACTTGATTAAGTATTTAATCATTTATCTAAAAGAGATGTGCCGGGTCGCCACATTACTATATCGAGGGGCTATGGTGCAAGTGTCATCCATAAATATCATAACATATATTATATTAGAAATACAAACTTAATATTTCACCAACAGTAAATATTATAAAAAAATATTACGAAATGTACTATACTCATATTATATTATGATTGTATTAGTTACAAACTCTTGAATTAAGAGTTATGTTTTAGGATTTAATTAATTTCCTAAAAGGAAACGCCTCAAGGTTGCCTCAGTAGGTTAGGTTTACTAATTATTACTAATTATACAAAATACTGAAAATTAATGAAATCACAAATATTAGTACAATAGAGAGACTGTGCATTGATTTATAAATTTGTCTTAAATTTACTTTTTGCATAGAGAATATGAAGGTGGGCTGGGCTCTTAATATCAGAGTATGGGGGACAGGTCTGGGATTTCATATTATCATTAATAGAGACTCATTAATCGCTTTTATGTGCTTCAAATTGTTTACACGAGTGAGCTGGGTATGGCTCCATCATAGATAATATAGATATAACATAATGGATAGGACATAATAGTATATGGTAATAGTCTTACCAGCGGTCTTCGAGGGGAACTAAGGTGTCAACAATCTAAGGATCAACTTGATAATCAATCACTTATAAGTTCCGCAACCTGCAACTCAGGAACTTTTTATTCAAAGTGTCCTAAGTAATTAGTCATAAGAAGCTAGTTTGGGAAACCTAAGGTAAGTTGAAGCTATGGTAATGATAGACGACTACAATCACTGGTCGTGAGCTTTGCGATGATCTTTTCCTACTAACTATAAAGGTATTTGATATTGTAAACATAACAATGAAAGAAAATATTTAAATATTATTAATTTGGTTATGTTAGGTTAGGTTAGGATAGGACAGTAAATTAGACGTTAACTAATTATTATAGTTTTTAACACGGTCTTAAAAGACTGTCAGCTAGAGTTGTACCAGTATAGTTATTAAAAACTTAAATACAGCCAACATTAAATAATGATTTTTTTAACACAACAAATTATAAAATGTATTTTAAAATATAACAAAATATAATTTTGTTAGGATTTTATAAGGTTTTCAATACTTATGAGGTTTTGTAAATAGAAAATGTATAAAATCAATAGTTTTAATTTAATATATAGTATTGTGTTTTATTATCCTACTGTCAAAGAATTCTCAGGGTTTTCTTTCCACATTTTTTTACATTGTACTAAATCTAATTTTTTTCCGCACAAATTTTTTTTTGTATTCTTAAAATCTATATGCCTGCGGGCGCCAACACCTCCCATCAATTTTTTTTTTTTAGTAGTGTAACTCTAGTTGAATATTTTGTATTGACTTGAAAATTGATAACTTAGAGCCCCATGAAAAATCATTCTTTAATGAACTAAATATTTTGATAGTTTCTTCTGTTTAAGTTTCGGGACATTTTAGTTTGAACTTTGTAATGTGTATTCATACTGTCAAATTTTTTCCAAATTTTTTTTTGTTTTCTAAAATCTATTTGCCTGCGGGCGCCAACACCTCCCTTCAATTTTTTTTTTTATGATTTTAACTCTAGTTAATTTTTTTAAACATTGTCAATCTTGTGCCCCATGAATAATCATTCTTTAATAAACTAAATATTTTAAATAGTTTTTTCTGTTTATGTTTCGGGACATTTTAGTTTGAACTTCGTTATGTGTGTTCCTACTGTAAACTTTTTTCCAAATTTCTTTTTTGTTTTCTAAAATCAATTTGCCTGCGGGCGCCAACACCTCCCTTCAAATTTTTTTATGATTTTAACTCTAGCCAATTTTTTTAAACATTGTCAATCTGGTGCCCCATGAATAATCATTCTTTAATGAACTAAATATTTTAAATAGTTTTTTCTGTTTATGTTTCGGGACATTTTAGTTTGAACTTCGTTATGTGTTGCTACTGTAAACTTTTTTCCAAATTTCTTTTTTGTTTTCTAAAATCAATTTGCCTGCGAGCGCCAACACTTCACTTCAATTTTTTTTTTTAGTACTGTAACTCTAGTTGAATATTTTGAATTGACTTAAAAATTGATAACTTGGTGCCCCCTGAATAATCATTCTTTAATGAACTAAATATTTTAAATAGTTTTTTCTGTTTGCGTTTCGGGACATTTTAGTTTGAACTTTGTAATGTGTATTCATACTGTCAAATTTTTTCCAAATTTTTTTTTGTTTTCTAAAATCTATTTGCCTGCGGGCGCCAACACCTCCCTTCAATTTTTTTTTTTAGTACTGTAACTCTAGTTGAATATTTTGTATTCACTTGAAAATTCATATCTTGGTGCCCCATGAATAATCATTCTTTTATGAAATTAATACTTTGAATAGTTTTTTCTAAATTTTTTTCCAAATTTTTTTTTTGTTTTCTAAAATCTATTTGCCTGCGGGCGCCAACACCTCCCTTCAATTTTTTTTTTTATGATTTTAACTCTAGCCAATTTTTTTAAACATTGTCAATCTGGTGCCCCATGAATAATCATTCTTTAATGAACTAAATATTTTAAATAGTTTTTTCTGTTTATGTTTCGGGACATTTTAGTTTGAACTTCGTTATGTGTTGCTACTGTAAACTTTTTTCCAAATTTCTTTTTTGTTTTCTAAAATCAATTTGCCTGCGGGCGCCAACACCTCCCTTCAATTTTTTTTTTAGTAGAGTAACTCTAGTTGAATATTTTGTATTGACTTGAAAATTGATAACTTAGAGCCCCATGAAAAATCATTCATTAATGAACTAAATATTTTGATAGTTTCTTCTGTTTAAGTTTCGGGACATTTTAGTTTGAACTTCGTTATGTGTTGCTACTGTAAACTTTTTTCCAAATTTCTTTTTTGTTTTTTAAAATCTATTTGCCTGCGGGTGCAGACACCTCCCTTCAATTTTTTTTTTTAGTACTGTAACTCTAGTTGAATATTTTGTATTGACTTGAAAATTGATAACTTGGTGCCCCATGAATTCTTTAATGAACTAAATATTTTGAATAGTTTTTTCTGTTTATGTTTCGGGACATTTTAGTTTGAACTTCGTTATGTGTGTTGCTACTGTAAACTTTTTTCCAAATTTCTTTTTTGTTTTCTAAAATCAATTTGCCTGCGGGCGCCAACACCTCCCTTCAATTTTTTTTTTAGTAGAGTAACTCTAGTTGAATATTTTGTATTGACTTGAAAATTGATAACTTAGAGCCCCATGAAAAATCATTCTTTAATGAACTAAATATTTTGATAGTTGCTTCTGTTTAAGTTTCGGGACATTTTAGTTTGAACTTTGTAATGTGTATTCATACTGTCAAATTTTTTCCAAATTTTTTTTTGTTTTCTAAAATCTATTTGCCTGCGGGCGCCAACACCTCCCTTCAATTTTTTTTTTTATGATTTTAACTCTAGTTAATTTTTTTAAACATTGTCAATCTTGTGCCCCATGAATAATCATTCTTTAATAAACTAAATATTTTAAATAGTTTTTTCTGTTTATGTTTCGGGACATTTTAGTTTGAACTTCGTTATGTGTGTTCCTACTGTAAACTTTTTTCCAAATTTCTTTTTTGTTTTCTAAAATCAATTTGCCTGCGGGCGCCAACACCTCCCTTCAATTTTTTTTTTTATGATTTTAACTCTAGCCAATTTTTTTAAACATTGTCAATCTGGTGCCCCATGAATAATCATTCTTTAATGAACTAAATATTTTAAATAGTTTTTTCTGTTTATGTTTCGGGACATTTTAGTTTGAACTTCGTTATGTGTTGCTACTGTAAACTTTTTTCCAAATTTCTTTTTTGTTTTTTAAAATCTATTTGCCTGCGGGCGCCAACACCTCCCTTCAATTTTTTTTTTTAGTACTGTAACTCTAGTTGAATATTTTGTATTGACTTGAAAATTGATAACTTGGTGCCCCATGAATAATCATTATTTTATGAACTTAATATTTTGAATAGTTTTTTCTAAATTTTTTTCCAAATTTTTTTTTTGTTTTCTAAAATCTATTTGCCTGCGGGCGCCAACACCTCCCTTCAATTTTTTTTTTTATGATTTTAACTCTAGCCAATTTTTTTAAACATTGTCAATCTGGTGCCCCATGAATAATCATTCTTTAATGAACTTAATATTTTGAATAGTTTTTTCTAAATTTTTTTCCAAATTTTTTTTTTGTTTTTTAAAATCTATTTGCCTGCGGGCGCCAACTCCTCCCTTCAATTTTAGATTCTGAGCGAAGCGATGAATGTATTGATTCTACAATGATGTGTGTTTTTTTTTTATTTTTTTTTTTATTTTTTATTTTTTTTTATTTTTGTGTCTGTCATCACCTTTTAGGACAGTAAAAGTGCTTGGATTTTCTTCAATAGTAACTTTTCTGATAGGAAAGTGAATCTAGTTGGTACTTTGGGGGGTCAAAAGTAAAAATTTCCCAGTAGTTTTCACAAGCGACGTGAAAAACAAAAGAAAAATTAAGGAAAAACGGGAATTTTTACGCAAAATCTGTTTTCGAGAAAATCGATTTTGGTTTTTGGTGTAACTCTAATACAAACGACCGTAGGGACATGAAATTTTGACTGAATGTTTATATTAGCATTTTCTATACACCATAAAATTTACAAAATATTTTGACTCTTTTTGAGCTGTTTACGGCCATTGTCAGTTTTCAATTTTTTTAGTTTTTTTTTCTATAAATATCAATAAAATTTTATCTGTCGAGTAAAAAAGCTTGAAAATTTAATAGAAGGCTCCTAGGTTATTGTTTCAAAGGCAGATGAAAAAAATTCAAAATCCTTAGTCACAGTTTTTAATTATAAGCATTTAAAGTTCAAATTTTGACTAAATACGGAAAAATCAGGAAAAATAGCAAATTATTTTGATGAGAATTCATAAAAATTTTTCTTTTTAAATCTAAGATTTGAAAATGTAATATAAGATTACTCATAAGTTTGTCTACCTTTATCAAAAAAAAAATGTCTAGAAGAAACTTAAATTAAATTTTTATGAGCGTCTGAAATTTATATTTTTACAACATTTGATATTTACTCGATTTCTCATGTAACAATTTTCTTATTTTATTGTAATTAAAAAACGAATGACTGTAGATACTTGAAAATTTCACTGAATGTTTATATTAGCATTTTCTATACACCATAAAATGTTGAAAATATTTTGACTCTTTTTGAGCTGTTTACGGACATTGTCAGTTTTCAATTTATTTAGTTTTTTTTTCTATAAATATCAATAAATTTTTATTTGTTGGGTAAAAAAGCGTGAAAATTTAATACAAGGCTCCTGATATATCGTTCTAATAGCAGTTGAAAAATATTAAAAATACATAGGCACAATTTTTTTTATAAGCATTTAAAGTTCAAATTTTGACAACATTTATCAAATTTATAATTTATTAATTATTTTGTAGTTAAAATGTATAAAATGTTTAACTTTTATGGCTAAGGATTGAAAATTTAAAACAAGGCTCCACGTAAATAGGTTATATATAAATTACTTTATTCACAATAATATCATCAAATATACTTGGCAATATCATTAGCTTATTTTCGCTCAGAATCGTTTTTCTTATACAATAATATTATATCATTGAATTCAAATTTAACACCATCCATTACAGTGACCCACTTGTAACCTACCGTACAGCAGAGCGACATCCACTTATCCACCTTTTTTTTTTTAGTACTGTAACTCTAGTTGAATATTTCGCATTGACTTGAAAATTGATAACTTGGTGCCCCATGAATAATCATTCTTTTATAAGCTTAATATTTTGAATAGTTTTTTCTAAATTTTTTTCCAAATTTTTTTTTTGTTTTCTAAAATCTATTTGCCTGCGGGCGCCAACCCCTCCCTTCAATTTTTTTTTTTAGTACTGTAACTCTAGTTGAATATTTTGTATTGACTTGAAAATTGATAACTTGGTGCCCCGTGAATTCTTTAATGAACTAAATATTTTGAATAGTTTTTCTGTTTAAGTTTCGGGACATTTTAGTTTGAACTTCGTTATGTGTGTTTTTACTGTACATTTTTTTCCAAATTTCTTTTTTGTTTTCTAAAATCTATTTGCCTGCGGGCCCCAACACCTCCCTTCATTTTTTTTTTTTAGTACTGTAACTCTAGTTGAATATTTTGTATTGACTTGAAAATTGATAACTTGGTGCCCCATGAATAATTCTTTTATGAACTTAATATTTTGAATAGTTTTTTTCCAAATTTTTTTTTTGTTTTTTAAAATCTATTTGCCTGCGGGCGCCAACCCCTCCCTTCAATTTTTTTTTTTAGTACTGTAACTAGTTGAATATTTTGTATTGACTTGAAAATTGATAACTTGGTGCCCCATGAGTTCTTTAATGAACTAAATATTTTGAATAGTTTTTTCTGTTTATGTTTCGGGACATTTTAGTTTGAACTTCGTTATGTGTGTTTCTACTGTAAACTTTTTTCCAAATTTTTTTTAAGTTTTCTAAAATCAATTTGCCTGCGGGCGCCAACACCTCCCTTCAATTTTTTTTTTAGTAGAGTAACTCTAGTTGAATATTTTGTATTGACTTGAAAATTGATAACTTAGAGCCCCATGAAAAATCATTCTTTAATGAACTTAATATTTTGAATAGTTTTTTCTAAATTTTTTTCCAAATTTTTTTTTTGTTTTCTAAAATCTATTTGCCTGCGGGCGCCAACCCCTCCCTTCAATTTTTTTTTTTAGTACTGTAACTCTAGTTGAATATTTTGTATTGACTTGAAAATTGATAACTTGGTGCCCCATGAATTCTTTAATGAACTAAATATTTTGAATAGTTTTTCTGTTTAAGTTTCGGGACATTTTAGTTTGAACTTCGTTATGTGTGTTTTTACTGTACATTTTTTTCCAAATTTCTTTTTTGTTTTCTAAAATCTATTTGCCTGCGGGCCCCAACACCTCCCTTCATTTTTTTTTTTTAGTACTGTAACTCTAGTTGAATATTTTGTATTGACTTGAAAATTGATAACTTGGTGCCCCATGAATAATTCTTTTATGAACTTAATATTTTGAATAGTTTTTTCCAAATTTTTTTTTTGTTTTTTAAAATCTATTTGCCTGCGGGCGCCAACCCCTCCCTTCAATTTTTTTTTTTAGTACTGTAACTAGTTGAATATTTTGTATTGACTTGAAAATTGATAACTTGTGCCCCATGAGTTCTTTAATGAACTAAATATTTTGAATAGTTTTTTCTGTTTATGTTTCGGGACATTTTAGTTTGAACTTCGTTATGTGTGTTTCTACTGTAAACTTTTTTCCAAATTTTTTTTAAGTTTTCTAAAATCAATTTGCCTGCGGGCGCCAACACCTCCCTTCAATTTTTTTTTTTAGTACTGTAACTCTAGTTGAATATTTTGTTTTGACTTGAAAATTGATAACTTGGTGCCCCATGAATAATCATTCTTTAATGAACTTAATATTTTGAATAGTTTTTTCTAAATTTTTTTCCAAATTTTTTTTTTGTTTTTTAAAATCTATTTGCCTGCGGGCGCCAACTCCTCCCTTCAATTTTTTTTTTTAGTACTGTAACTCTAGTTGAATATTTTGCATTGACTTGAAAATTGATAACTTGGTGCCCCATGAATAATCATTCTTTTATGAACTTAATATTTTGAATAGTTTTTTCTAAATTTTTTTCCAAATTTTTTTTTGTTTTCTAAAATCTATTTGCCTGCGGGCGCCAACACCTCCCTTAAAACTTCCAACAAAACACAGATAATGTTCTTCCCATCGAGTTTCATAATAGATCGATTCACTCTAATTATTAAGCTAACGGCATAAAACGTGAACTGCTGAACGTACATTTTCTATGTTACCCGTTTGTAAGACGGAGACAACACATGCGGGTGTGGCGTCCTCTTAATGGGTTCTATAGAAATATTTGGGAGATTTAGCCATCTCAATAAGCCACCACTTAGTTGCACCTATGCCTGTAATTTCAAGTTAAAAGTATTGATTAACATATACTATATTAGTTCTATATAACAAAAACTAGTTAGTACTATAATAATTATAGTAATAATAATATTATAATAATATAATAATTATGTTTTTGTTATAATAAAAACATGCAATTTAAAGTTTTAAAACAAAATTTATTCATATAGGTAGGTAATGTTTATAATATGCAAAAATTATAAGTGTTTTTATTTTATATAAATGTTAATATTTATCATCGCCGTTCATGCAAAGCACATTAAGTCTAAATACAAGATTTCTATATCGTTTACGACTGCTGTGCGATTTATATATGGGTGGTCAAATGAAATGACTAGTATTAAGTGGTGTGAACAAGAACTTAATATATATAAGTCAAAATAGAGTTATTGACTGGAATAATTACTTACGTGAAGTATGTGCAATGGCAATTGAAAATAAACCACAGGGGAAAATAGGTGGACCGGGGAAAATTGTCGAAATTGATAAAAGTTTGTTTTCGAAAAGAAAAAATCATGTTGGGAGGGTACTTCCCGAACAGTGGATATTCGGAGGAATTTGTCGTGAGACAAAAGTCATTTTTATTAAAAGTACCTGACAGAAAAACAGGAACTTTACTTACGGCGATCAAAAACAACATTCAGGAAGGTACCAAGATCTATTCAGATTGTTGGCGTGCATATAACACCGAATTATTAAAATCATCCGGCTTCCATCACTATACTGTCAATCATACATACAATTTTGTTGACCCAACCACAGAAGCATACACCCAAACAATTGAACGCCTTTGGGGATTGGCAAAGTGGCAAAACAAAAACCATAGGGGAACAGCTCGCCGTCATCTAGATTCATACCTGACTGAATTTTTTTTGCGACAAAACCTTGGTAACGATCCACCGTTTAATAAGATTTTAGTGGATATTAAAACCTGCTTTCCTCCTCAAAAAAATTATTAACTACATTTTTTATTTATTTTTTATATTATATTATTACAATTTTTTCTATACACATTTTTATGCCATTTTATCGTGTTTCAAAATAGATTTATATTATTATTCAGAATAGATTTAACCTATATATTTTATATATTATTTTTATTATTTAAAAAATTGCGGTAGTCGAAATAACACGGTTGATCATATAATAGGTAGTCTTGGAAATATTTTGGTAGTCGAGATAACACGGTTGTGAACCTAAAGTAGTCGAGATACCACGGAAGTACCATTTTTTCAAATATTAAATTTAACTAAATTTTGTTTTTGCTTGTTTTAATTGGTTTTCTTATAATCAAAGTAGTTGTTTATGAATGGTTTTAAATAATATGACAACGTAAAATTTATATTTTTTATTATAGTTATTAAAAAACAACAATTTAGTGAGTCTTGCATATAGTTTATATGGACTAGTGTGTTCTTCATATTTAGGAAACTATATTTTAAATGGGCTTAGTTTAAATTTTAAATTGTTTATTTAAAATGTTTAAATAATATTGGGACTTAGTTGAATATAGCATATTGTATAGCATTTGAACTGAATTCTATATAATAATAAACCAGAAGAATCGAGTTTTGGACTTATTATGTTTTGCATGAACGGGGACGATATATAGTATTAATGTGCACAGTTTATAATAAGTTTATAATAGTTAATATACATCTAAATACAGTATCCATGTACTCTATTTGTGCACAAAAAACATTATTTAGTTTATTTTAATTTCAAACCATTTCCTACCAACTTATGAGTGTTCTTAATAAGTACCTAATTGATAAATTAAATAATTAATAAATCTTAATTATTATTTTTTGATTTCAGATGGAGAGTTTTCTGACGATGAGTCTGATAGTATGCCATCATTATCATCAACAGGTAATCCGTTTTAAAAGTTAACTGTTCTGTTCATTAGTTGTAATATTATGTTAAATTAGGTGTTCATATTAAAAATAAATAAATTAAATTAGTAAAACATAAGTAGACAGTTATAAATACTATAGTTTCAATTTATAAATAATATTGACTATATTAACTGATGTATAGAAATATATATATTTAGGTATACCTACTTTATTTTTCAAATTAGAGAAAATTAGTTATATAATTTATTATTAAGTCAAGTTTTGTAATATAATTCTGTTAATTATAACATACTTAGGAGGTACTGCAGAAAAGTGAAAACTAATTTATTTTTCATAATATGGTTAATACAAATTACATAATTCAATATGATTTATTTCAGATGATGAAGTTAAAAAGTCAAATGAGAAAAAACTCACAATTTCTAAAGATCCTGGATGGTCTCCATTAAAACGCTCTGTTGTTGAATCTTCATATGGTAAATATTTCATCATTGTTAAAAATAATGTAAGTACAGGGCCGGATCTAGGGGGGGGAAGTCAGGGATTTATCCCCGGGCGTATAATTTTCGTGGGCGTATTTTTAAGGTTTGAAATTTGTAAATTGAAATTTTAAAATTGACTATAAAACAAAAGTCAAAACTTGGTTCAAATAATATTTTACAGAAAATGTGTAATATTGGATATGCGAATAAAATAAAATAATTTTATTTTTAATCGAGTTAAGTTATATCTAATAACATTGATTTAAAAATTAAAAAGGACAAATATGAAATAGGTATACGCAGTGTCGTGGAAATACCCGTCCGCAACTGTCAGCGCGCGAGAGTGACACGCCTTAGTCGATCATAGATTCATAAATTACACTTAGTTAAACTCTCCGATTAGTGACATATTAAAGTATGGTCAATTACATCGTTTTCTTGCATATAATATATTATGTAGATACTAGATACAGCCCCCCCCCCCCCCCAATTAGTCGTGTTATTGTATAAACCTTAAATAATAAAAGGCAAAGTAAAAACCATGATACTTTAGGAAACTTTTAATGAAATATTTTTCCTATTCTTATTATTAATTATCAGGGTTGGGATTTTATAGCACTTAAAATTGCATAAATATGCGCTAAAATATTAAAAAAAAGAAATTTATTAATTAATAATTTTAAAATGTATAGAAATACATATTGAATAATAAACATTACTTTGATATGTAATTTATCTTTTATTAAAAATCTTTTAAATCTAACATTTTTTTAATATAAAAAAAATATATATTTTAAAAACATTATTTTTGAAATGTTTTAATATTTATTAAACGTGTAAAAAACATTTCATTGTTACTTGGGCCGATTTCAAAAATATTATTCACTCGAATTGCTTCCTAAGAGGGTCACTACCTACTATTGTACTGTAATCGCCTGCGATAGCTATAATTAATCGATTTATAAAAAAATATATCAAACATAATTTAGATGAAATATCATTCTGTTATACAGTCAAAAACTTAAGTTTGTATAAAATAAATGTTGTTTTTTATTCGTGTCAGGTGCATAGTATAACAGTAATAATAATAATGATATAAGTTGTATAGTGTAAAATAATATAAACAGTATAAAATAAAATAAACAAAAAAAAAAATAAATAAAATTAACAAATACATATTGTAATAAATAGACGGACACAGCAGTAATAATTGATAATATTAAAAATAATTTTGCTGGTCGTTCAGAGATCTGTTCTAAAGCTTTTCGTTTCAATTTGTTGCTGAGTATCTGTCTGTTAATTTTTTGCTCTGAGTCTTTCGCACAATCGTGATTAAGTTTACTATCTTCGAACTGGATTTTATTGCGTTGATCGGTTTTCAAATAGGCTGTACATTTTTTTCGTACATGTCCACCGTTTAATGTCAATAGCTAATTATTTTTTGTATCCAAACTTAAAACCATCACATATTATAATGGTTAGGTTAGGTATATTAGGCACATATTATAATGGTTTTACCCTTTTCGCTGATCTCGCTTATCACGTTCATTTTTATAAAAATGTATTATACTATATAATAACGTGTTATTTATCGTGGTTGCGAAAACGAAACTGATTGTGTTGAACTGGTGATGATAGACTAATCACTAATCGCGGATAAGATTATTGCATTCGAAAAATTAATCTGTCTGGTAAATTATACTGTCTTAAACATTTTATTTTTGACCATTACGGAATAATATAATAATCGATAGTACACGTACAACTATCGATATATTAATTAATATTCCAGGTGTGTCATGTGAGGCAATTCGAGTAGACCATTTGGGTATACTCGAATATTGCCTCCGAAAACGCCGGGAGGCAATTCAAGTAAAAAAAGGTCACCTACCTAAGTTTAGGAGGAAATTCGATTGTCACATATACATTTTATTGATAAGTTATAATCCATGATAAAGTAAATTTCATGTTATAATCATTATATTACAATTTACAGTACATCACATTTTTGTTTCATTGTATTTTTTCCGTATTTAGGTACATAATATTAAGTTTTGATTGTAACAAATATTAAAAATGAAAAATGTATAATATTGTTATGTTGCAAATTAAATATTGTTCTTTTACATAAAGCTTTTTATATTAAAAGTAAGCAATGGATACCTAATTTAGATTTGTTAATAAATAATTTATACATGTTATTATTATCAATATTATTTTTATTCTAAGCCTGAAACTTGGAAATATTTTCCACATGTTTTAGCTTTAAATACACCATTATAAGAAGTGCTTCTAAACTATTACTTGATTAGTTTAAAATCGTTTAAATTATTTGTGGTAAATAAATTATTGGTCCAGTATATTGCTGTACTGTGTGAGTGTGCTTGATTTTCCGTAAAAAAAAATACTAATTCTGGTAATCTCCCTGAGATTGGCGTATTTTTTTAGTTTCCCCGGGTGTTAAAAAGCTAAGATCCGGCCCTGTGTAAGTATACCTATTATACCTATCCATTATTATTTATTTATATGTTTTTAGCACATATTACATCAACTCCAGTTAATCAAACAACCAACCAATTGATCTCAGATATTAAAAGTTTGAATTCAAAATCTAAATACTACCATAATGATAATGGTAATAGTGTTCCTTTGAAAGATGATGTTATTGTCCAGACTAATCATTCTAGTAATTATATATATATCTATACAATATATTTCTATTGCATACATTATTAACATTAATTAATTATTTTAAATAGTCAATACTCCTTTCACTACTAAAACAACTGTATCTCCTCAAAATACTGTGGATAATTATAATAGTTGTTTAAACAGTAATATCATTGCTAAAGGAGATAGCCCACATTTATCATTTGGTAATCTATATACATTTAACTACTTATACATTTTTTTTTATTTAAAATTTTAAAACCTATATCTTTACCTTTTTTGTTTTCCAAGTATTATTATTTTATATATGACCAGTCGCACATTCAAAATAACTTCGTCCACCGTACCGCTCGTTGTTGCAACCACTCCCACTTTTATAATATACGGAACACTCGCGTGAGAACAGAGTCGTGCACATGTTTATAAAACAATAGATCTCCTTCACCACGCTGGTTAGTTGTAGAATTATTTTATGGGGAACCAATCATAAACTGGCCGTGCGTAAGGGACACAAAACGGTCCGCTGCCCGTTCATGAACTTAACGTGCGGTGGGTATAGTTACTTAACAATATTAACACATATATTATACTCATAGAGAAATGTGCACACTGTAAACTGTTTTAATACAAGTCATCTTAAACGACTTAAACTTAAGATCGTCATGAAAAAAAAAAATTGTATTTTATAATACCCGCGTTACCACTATCCGCATATTTAAAATATACTATTTTCTGAGTTCTAGTAAAGAACTTTTTAATATCTAAAAAGTATAAATAGTTTAAATTAATACATTTATATCATATTATTACTACATTTTGTATTCAATAAATTATTTTTAATTTTTATTTTAATTTTTAGAAAAAAATTGTTCAATATGGTATACAATCTCATGAATAGCCCATCTACATCTAATGAACAAACTGTTCAAAAAGGTAATACAACTGAATGCATATCATTAGAAAATACATTATAACTTAAGGGTAGTTTAACGATACCTACTTACTTAAAATTATAATGCCTTCAATAAATTAAGTTTAATACATTAGGATGTATACTATCTTTATTACTGATTGTTAAAATTAATTTGTAATTTTGAATATGCTTTTAGTTGACAATTGTGTAATCATCAAACTCAAAACAACAAAGGAAAGGTAATGGAACTCTCCATAAAGGTAATTATTAGTAATAATAATAAATATAGACACTATATTATATGTATACCTATATGTATAGGTACCTTCAATTATATTATTCCAATCATACTAGTATTGTATATTACACATTATTATACTTCAAAAATATTGGTTAATATACTATATATCATGATTGATTTAATTATAATATATATTATTAAGCATTCTCAATTCACCCACCTACCATAAAAATTAAATACTAGGGATACCGCTTTAGCAAAGTTACTAATTAGGCGCAAACCAATATATATTATTATCTTATTTAATTTTTTTTTTTTATAAATAGATGATCAGTATGCAAAATTGTTAAATTTTATGGTAACAATAAAGTACGAATTAAGATCAATGCAGGAAAAATTGGACATCATGATTCAGCGAGATGAGGAAAACAACTTGACAAAAACTAAGGATTTGAGTATATATGACACTGGTGATATAGATAATAAATTACCAATCAAAACTCAGGAACAGTTGGAAGAATTAGAAAATGATTTGTCTAACAATAAACATTATCGGTGTCAGATGGTAAAGATTTTTAAGAATTTCATACGTGTATGAACTGTTATTAAATAAGTTATATATTTTTATTGTCATTGATTAAACGTTTATCATCTGTGGGAGGAAAGTCAATAAAAATTATGGCAAAAAGAATAATGGCTATATTATTTATACCAGAAATATTATGTGATTTTTCATATAGTGGTTGTGGTAACAAAAAACTACCATTTGAGAAATTGCTTCTAAATAAAATTATTTTTGGTAAGTTAAACTTAAATAACAATATAGTAATTTTGATTTTGTATTAATTAATTAATTTTTAGAATTTTAATTTTTTAGATTCTGTCCTTACAATCAAAAAATTTGCCAATGCTGATAACGCAGCTAATGAAATTGATCAGGTTATTAAGTACGTTCTTATTCAAACTTCATTTAAAATTAAAGATAAGGCAGGAAAATAATTTTTATAATCATCCTAAATATATTATTATAGTGTACAGAATTTCTTAATATAATAATTTCTGTATACTTATTAATACTGATATTATAATTTTAAATGAAATTTTAAAAACAATAGGTATTAGGTAAACGTTATAAATAACAATCATAATATACACTATACCTATTTGAAAGATTAATTACTTAACAAATGTATAACATAAACGTTAAATTCTTTTTTATATTAATAACTACGCTAAGTATAAAATCATTTACATAACCAGTTATTTACATTGTGTTAACGTTTACCTATGATCTGAAGTCTAAACCTAGGAAACGAGCTAGTAACCGACTTGATGTTATAACCTTGTTTACCCGTATTCGTAAACGGTACTGCCATATAGGCGTGGTACGGGACGCGAGGTCGGCTACTCGGCTCGTTTACTTTAATAGTTTTCTGTCATGGGTGTCATGGCGTCATAGAACATTTTGTTGTTAAACCTTAACGGCTTATTGCTCAACATGTTTTCTAAACTCGCTTCGATAATCGACGTCAGTGAATCACGGTTCAATATTATCACGTAACTACTCTATAAATTGTTATTCGTGTACTCACATTGTTAATTGTTATAATAGTGCGTACTGATGTCGGTAATTTGGAATTCAATGCATTTAATTTTAATATAATCGTTTGATTGACATTTACTTTTGTTTACAATATTCAATATGACGTGGTCGGTTATTCACTTCTTTAAAGATAATGGAGTAGAGGTAGTACCTAGCACATGGTTTAAAGTTGATAATTGTGCTTGGCCTAAGACCCATGTGAAACGTTTTATTAAAAACCAATGTATACCAAATACTAGAGGGTTCAAAGCTAGGGCATTGTCTACAAATATTTGTAAGCTTATATTTTTTTTACAAAATAATAACTACATTGTATAATAATATAACCTATAATTATTTTGATATACATTTTAGAATCGTTTCTTGTTGCTCGAACGAAATGCAAAAAATAATTGATCACTTCGGATTTATCATCTACTGAAGATGACAATTATTCTAAAATAAAAAATATAAATAATGGAAAAAAATCAAAATCTGGTAATAATTGCAGTAATAACAAAAAAACGGGATATGGCGCTGACAAATCAGGTAAGATGGTTATATTATGTATAGTATACCTTCTTTAATAATTTAATTAATATTGGAAAAAAATGTTATTATTAATAGTACTTTATACAATTATTAACTTATGTTTATAAAATGTGTATTATTTTTATTTTATTTTTGTAGACATTGAAACTGATAGCGATGACAATAATTATGAATTACCAGCTTATGATTCTGGTAAGTAAATATATATAATTATAATAACTATACCTACCTAAAATGTATTGTACTTCAAAATTGATAAAAATCTTTATTGTAGGTGATAATAATTCCAGTACAAATAACATTAATTGTCTGTCTAAGAAATGTAAGTTTTCAATGATTTATTAATATAGTATATTTAATTTTATGTTCTCTATATTCATTTCTAATGACACATATTTTTTTACAGCTTGTGTTGATGATATGCTTGTCAAATCACCATCAAAAACTCCAGTTTTTGAATCTAGTATGTACCTACCTATAATATATTATATATATAATACTATTTTATTCTAATCATGTTTTTAGGGGAATTATGTAATATACTTGTAGAATATTAGTTACTTGAATAATTTCATTATAGTTGTCCAAACTGTTTCACAAAAAAAAATTTTAATTATATTTCCGTTTACAGTTGATGATAATTTCTGCATGGTGAAAAATGTGTCACCTTATAGAAGAAATAAACATTTTGTACTTTCTCCTAATAATTTGGCAAGAGCAGAAAAAAACAAAAAGAGAAATTTATCTGAATCTCCTAGAAAATTATATCCATCTCCTGAAACTTTTCAATCACGTATGTATACCTAATAATTAGTTCTATTAAAATGCAATTTTTCTATCATATAAAAAATTAAAAATATTTTAAATTACACTCAAAACACAGAGAAAAAAATTAAATCAGCACCTCTTATGAAGATGACTAAATACCATTGTTAGTATATATAAATAATATGATTTTAAGGCTAGTATATAATACGCTGATATATAGTCTTACAAACGTTTTACACTAATTTTTGTTTTTATAGCTCTTTCACAAGAAATATCTCCTACTACTGTTCAGAAGTATTCACCATTAAAAACATATGGTAAAATTATTAATAGTGTTTTTCAAAATTGTACTATACCTATATAACAAGAAAAGCATTACATATTAATTTGTATTTCTAATATAGCACAAGCATCTGCGGCGAGATCTGCGGTATCCAAGCAATTATTTAGACCAGATAACTTAAGCCAACCGTTGACTACTTGACTACTTGTTAGTTTAAAAATATAATATAATTATAATATATAATTATAACTGTTCAATGATTACAATTTACTAGGATTATGTTACTTACTTATTGTATTTTCTTATATTATGTTGCAGTATTAGAAAATAAACAAAAAACGCCTCCAAAACCAAATAAATTAAAAAATTCTTCAGGTATGTAAAAATAGTAACCTTCTAATGTTTTATTTTTAAATGTTTTAATTATGATGTATAATATATAATTTCAGAAGATCAATTTAAGGAACTCATTTTATACAATCTGTTAGTATTGAAACACAGCATTAGAAACATCAATGAAAAATTGACATTGGTTGTCGAAAGGCAGATTTCACACAATTATAATGTTGAAGAATCTAATGATCTTACATTAGAATATTCTAATTTGGACTGCTTATTACCAATTGATGAAGAAGATACATTAGACAATATAGAAGAACAGATAAGAAGTACCATGCATCATTGGTAAGTAATTTCATTTATAATTAGACTTCATAAAATATAGACAATTTTTTTCTTAAATTAATGGTTTTTGAAACAATGTTTCAAGTTCAATTATTTAGACTAAATCGATTACAAATGTATTTTAATGTTTACAAAACGTATAACAACTATATACCTATTGTGAAACATATTTTCATTATGCATTCATGCCTAGTTTTAATTATGATAAATCATTTTTATGTAATTAAATACTCGTTAAATAAATCTATACCACAGAAGTCATGTAACGCAAGTCACAAAAATGACATTTTTATTGGAGAGACAATACAAAAATGTTTGTATTGCAATGCACTTACAATTGTATATTTCAAAAATATTATTTCGCTTTACTTTTCTTATGTATCACTCTAGACATACGTTTCTATACTTCTATCATAGTTTAGGACTTAAGTTAGTATACTTCTTACTATCTATAAATTTATTGTTAATTGGACTTACATTAAAATACAATTAAACAGATCACAAAAAGAATATTCCAACAATAGAACTGACTCAATATTTGAAAAAATGGACTTGCGTTAGTTGACTTCTGTGTTACAGAAATATGTATAGCTTTTATTTATTGAATGATTTTAAAGGTTAAAATTAAAAGTTTTTACTAAAGAATAAAATGATTTGACTTAGTAACATTAAATACATATTACATTAAATCTATATATTTTTTATCAAATTCAAATTATTAAATGGTTATTAATATCTTATTATTCCTATTCTACATTATTTTAGTAGGTCCTTAACTTAGGTAACATGTAAATATATTTTTACTATAGATATAATTACTGTATTATAATAATATACATACTTTAGTACTATATGGAAGGTTTAATATTTTATGACATTAAACTTTATTTTTTTTTTTTATTACATTTTAGACTAAACAGTTAGCTGGACTTGGTGGAAAAAGTATCAAAGTCATGGTCAAAAGAATCATGGGATATTTGTTCACTGACAACATCTTAGCCTTATATTGTGGCAGAGCAAATAAAAAAAAATGTTTTGCAAATCTATCAATTTCAAAAGTTATATATGTTGTAAATATATTATTTATTTTTACGTAATATGCACTCATAAATTCTTCTATTACTTCTCTTTATCTATTATATTATAATATTATGAATAACTGGTAGTATATAATATAACTAAGAATTTGTTATACTCTTAAAGTCTTATATAACAGCTACCTTTTTAAATTAATAACTTTCATTATATATTTTAGTCAATAAGTTATTTATGGAAGTTAATAATTACTAATATTCACATAGAAAATGTTTAATTCCAAAACAACTATTTTAATAATGCTATAATTATGATTTAATACTTTTTCTTTGATTCAAGCAATTTAATCCTATATATTTGATATATTATATTATCTAAAATAATAATTATACATATAAATGTAATATATGCCGGTCTATATGGAGTTTAATGGATGGAATATGAATATGTGTTTAATATATTATAATAATATGCCTTCTACCATTAAAATGCAACTATTAATTTTTGTTTTTATAATTATTATTGTTATTTGTTTTATTGTCCAGATGCTGTTAAATCAATTAAACGATTTAATAATGAATCATCGACCGATGAAATTGAAAAATACATTAAAGGAGCACACAACACAAAAAAAAAATGTCTTTAAATTTTTTTAAATGTTAAACAATTTTAGGTATGGCTATATGAAATTATTTGGTGAAAATCCGATGTAAAAAAAATGATAACTTTAAGAGATATTAAGAAATGTAGAATAGTGGTGTGACGTCATTGGGCCCTACTCGTCGTAATCGCCTATCTTATACGTGTAAAAGTTCTTCGCTTCACACAACGATTTACTAACCTAAACATTTTATTTTTGAAATTTGATTTACGTATTAATGTGTGGTTTTATGTGTTTAAGACGATGCAAGTATCAGAATTTCAATATGACGTTTAGTTTTTTATAAATTAAAAATCTTAAAATGTACATTTTTGTTAAATGGCGCGTTGCGGCGAGCGGCAATTGAACAACGTGGCCGCCGACCGCTACCTAATCGAATTCAAAAATGTCTGTTTTAAGATTTTTAATGTATAAAAAACTAAACGTCATATTGAAATTCTGATACTTGCATCGTCTTAAACACATAAAACCTAACATAAATACGTAAATTAAATTTCAAAAATAAAATGTCTAGGTTAGTAAATCGTTGTGTGAAGTGAAGAACTTTTACGCGTATAAGATGGGCGATTACGATGAGTAGGGCCCAATGACGTCACGCGTCTTTTTTAAATCACTCATAACTTATTGAATAATGTGAGTAGAAACGTAAAACCTATACCATTGTTCTTAGAATTGAACATGCTTTCAAATAAAAATAACTTATTTTTTGTGTTGTGTGCTCCTTTAAGTATTATCTCATTCAAGCACCATTCAACATAAAAAAGAAAAAAGTAATGTTTCATTGAATATGAATATCATTTAATTTTGTAATTATTATGTACAATATAATATAGCTAGGCTAGGTTTGCCTTTTAGTTATATCATATTTCAACTATATATATACTATTATATTATATTCTAAATAAATTTATAGGTACATTATGTTTTACTATTATTATATTGTTATAGGGCCTAACAATATATGTTGAATATGTGATACATTAAATATTTTGAATATTTTTGAAATAATAAAGATAAATTTTATGCAATTATTAAGTTTACATTTTAATTATTAAATATTCTATTAATTAATTGTATAAAAATTACAAAATATACCTATATAATTATTTTTTAGAATATTTTAGTTAAAAACCGACGATCTGCTCAATATTCGACAAACATTTATCAGAGGTGAAAAAAGTTATATGAACGGTTGATTGGTGTTAAAAGAATATCTATTCAATATTAAACAATATTAAGGAATGTTTAAAGAGTACTTAACGAACCTTGACGATTAAAGGTTTTTTAAACCTTCAAGTATATATACTTATTTCATATTGAGTTCCATGTCATTTCATATTTATAGTGTGTTAAATTAACATTAATTTAGTTGATATCCAATTGGTTGGCAATACTTATTCAGGGTTAAACATTGACTTGCCTACTTTGATTTTATTTTTATTTAATATTTGCATGCTATGTGGGAGCTATCTACGATCATTTGACTTAAAGTTACACCAAAAACTAAAATCGATTTTGATAAAACGTGATATTATTGGTAGGTTAAATTTCTATTTTATAATAGATCAATAGCCAATAGATTACCTATAAATCACATTTTTTTATTTAAATCCCGGTAGTCGAGTTTTGGACAAGTACCTACATAGGTAACTTATAATAATTCATATTGTAATTTAATTAGGTACCAAAAAAATATAACTTCTCAAACACTGTGTCTAGAGGAACTGGTGGGATAATGCATTCGAATAATAAAATGTCTATAAACTTGCGGACCAGTTTCGCACAGTTAAATTTGGCATGCGAACTATAACTGATTAGATAACCAGAATAGGTACATTGCTGATCACAAAGTACTTTCTTTAAAAGTACATACGATTTAATATTTATCAATAGACTTTATAGATACTGTATAATATAAAGTTCTATGGATTTATCATAGTAAATAATATATTTTATAATATATATGGCAATCGTCAATTGTCGGCATTCGTCGGCGACGATAAACAATTTTAATAATTTCAGTGAACAAATAAGTAATAAGCCATCGATATAGACCGACAGTTATGAGCCGTATACATTATAATGTAAGTTTTAACACAAACTCACACATTTCGTTATGATCAGGTATTCAGGTTATTTTCATAAAATATTTTGATACTTTCAAGTTTCAGTTCAGAGCGAGATGAAGATGGATAAAGATAGTTTCTTCGGCGGCGGCGGCACTCTAGCTAGGTTTCACCGGAAGAGTCGATGCTTACGCGTAAGTTTGTTTTCATATTATTGCTATTTTACATTTACTTTTTAGGCTTAAATTAAATATTTATTGCCACGGACAATCTGTTAACTGGGTTACGTAGAAGCATTTATAAGTTTAATCCCAAAAGCGCAATGTATAAAATACGCGAGACCGTCTTCGTAAAAATAATTAAAAAACATTTTGTGAAAGGAACAAGATTACTGCTGATATTTAAGTTTTAATTATTATTAACAAATAAATACAAATAATAGATATCTTAATAGATTTTTACTATTAACATTATTCAGTGTAAATATAGTTTCTGATCGACTTACCTATAAATAAGTACCTTCTATAAAATAATTATTCATATCAAATAATCCTAACAATTAAATGCAAGGATTCTCATAAATTGATCTTACAGCAGCCTTAAAACACCAAAAATATATTTACACAGACCACAAGAAAAAATAATTGAAAATATTAAAAAAATAAAGAACACATCATTATAAAATTAATACAGTCATCGATCCGCCCAGAATCTAAAATTATAGACTTAGAGTTTTGGAAATCTAGTTGGTATTATGGTATTTGATGAATTTACTGTATACGTTTATGGCTTTATGTTAACTCTAAAATCCAGTAATCACCTTTTTATTTAATAATTCATAAAATACAATATACTCTTATAAAAATTTTCTTGTGTTTCTGATACCTATTCACCACCTTAATCAATAATTAAATTGATAAACTAAAATAATAATTTAAATAATACCTATATCATATTATTATAATTCAAATTCAAAATTATAAACTATTTTGGTTTTATTGTCATATCAAATTTCAATAAACAAATTGATCCTTAACACGGAAGTCTTTGATATAAAAAGTTGCATTATATTATATCCGTGGATTCATCATATTAACGTACCTAGTATAAAATCTATATCATTTATTTATTTATCTATGGCAAATCTCAAAGTCGTTGCAGAAGACACAGTCGATTAAAAATTCTAAAATTTCAATAAGCAAAGAAAACATGAGCAAAAAACTTACTGCGTTTCGTATAATTTTATTTTTCATAAATTACAATATTCTAAGTTCTGTAATCTTGAGCGTTTCCTCATGGGCGTCGCAGTTCACACACGTCACGGATTCCGCCGAAAGAGTCGATAATTAAAGTAAGTTTGTTTTTATATTCTTTTGGGGCTTAAATTTACTTTTAAGACTTAAAATAAATATTTAATGTCACGAAAAATGTGCTATCCAAGTGTTGTATGCGCATATTTTAGTTCCGAACCAGAAATGTATATAAAATACGCGAGATATAAACGTCATCGTCGTTTTTCCAGTCCCTGTTCGTAGAATAATTATAATTAATAGGAGCTTACCTATATAAGGTACTTAATATACATATAATATGTTCTGGTTTAATTTATAGAAATATATGTTATAGCATATAACTGATAATAGTCATAAGATACAATTTTAATTAATAACTGGTAATTTTTTTTTCCAAATACAACGTTATTATAAGTTATAGGTAACTATTAATTTAGTGTCACATACTTAACTTCTATTGTTCACCTAATATCTATATTCTAAATCATAGGGATTAGGGACGTATAACCAAGTACACATAAAAGTAATATTCACGGAATGGTCAACTGCAGCCTATCCTGACGTGTGCGCACTTATGAATAATGTATCTACTTATATACTCGTATAGGTATATAAATATACCTATATATAAATAGTGTAATACTACATACACGAATGTGTTACCTTTTATGTTCCTAAAAGTTCAAAAGTTATATTTACAGTTACAGTTACTATTAGGCATTAGTACCTACAATATAGTAGGTTAAAGTCATTTTTGCCCAAAAATTACATTTGAAAGTGTCATCGTGTATATAAATTATAATAATATACTCTAAAAGTTTCATAAATCCGCGAATACCTACTATTTTTAAATTACAACAAAATAACTATATTCGTTCTTCTTGGTTTTAATATGTAACTTCGTCCAAATTTTAACTTATAATATCGGTAAAAAGTAACTGTGTTTATAATAGATTATTTAGATTTAACGGTTACAATATGAACCAGGGGCGGACTGAGCCGGCGGGATACTGGGAACTTTCAGGTGGGCCGCTATTCAAAAATGATTTGTTATTGCTATATATTTATAATTATTATTAATATAGAAGATCGGCATAAATCGGTATAAATATGAATTATAAATATTTTTTATTTTTATACCATGACGCGTGTGTGAAAAATTGTTTATATTAAGTGTTTAAGATGTTAGATTTCGGTACGGCTGATTGTCCACCCCCCTCACTCTTCAGCATCAATGCATCAGAAATTATTATTTATAATTAGGCCACGGATTTAAATATAAACTGCATTTTCTGAATTTTCTATGACATTGCTTTCCAAGCAAAGAATTCGTTTCATATATTATCAACGAATTGAAAAATGAAATTAGAACATTTATATGGGTTGAAGTCAAATATTTTAAGGCATTTTTCTTGTTTTTAATGCATTTAAATCTACGTCCTATTTATAACTTAACGTTTTAGGTTGATAACTATTATGTAGGTAGGTACCGTTTTGTATGTTCAATGTAACGTTCTTAATTCAAAAAGTAGCTAAATGAGTCAAATGTTTTTGTCAAGGGAGGGGGAGGAGGATATGGCTGATTTTTTAACATGCACAATTTCAAGTGTTCATAACCTCCTATGCTACTCTAAGGAGAAGTGACACAATTTCGTAAGAGAGGAGGCGTGAAAATGTTTAAAAAAAAACACGAATTTATTTAGTTATTTTGTTATTTAGGTAATACATATTAATTAATAGGTATTTCTTAAAATCTTTTTATTATTTTATTTGAAACATTATTTTTAAGTATTGGGATCAATAAAACTATTTTTATTTAATTACTATTTTATATCAATTAGAATTTTTTAATAAACCAAGTAATAAATAAATGGTTACCAAGTAAAAAAAACCGTTATCTATATTGTAAATTTGAATTTAATTTACAGCATAGAAACTAATAAATGTTTTTTTGAAGATAATGTAAAAATATCCATCATCCATCGGTTAGGACCATATATATATTTTCTATGATTAGGACGGTTAGGTTATAATTATAAATAATCTATGGCAAATGACAATCGTCTGAGACGAACAGCGATTCCAATACGTACTCACATATTTCGTTCCATTCTGGTCATGAGCTAGGTGCCTATTTTTTTAAATGTCATTAATCTCAATACTTCCAGACTGAACTTTTGGATCGAAGATATGCATTTTCCTTGGCGGAGATGCACAGCTCTGACACTAGACAATATTATACACTCGAAGGGAACGCGTTTCGCCGGAAGAATAAATAATTACGTAAGTTTTGTCCTTCTACTCTGTTGACGCGGTAGACTTAATGTAAATATTTATTGTCAGACAAACTTATATACTCGCTAGGCGTAGAGTAGTTTTTAAAATCCAGTTGTTATAGGTGTACAAAAATAAGGATATTATGAAAAATACCTTAAATTATAATACTTTGCCTACAACTGTTAACTTATTGTTATAGTAGAATAATTTTTAAAATTTGAAATCAATGATTAGGCAATGCTTTTATAAGTAGGATTAAGGTAGGTTTTTATACCTACCTAATAAAATAAGAAAATACATAATGTTTAATGTTATTTAATATGATTTGTAAGTACATAGCAGATTATACCTACCACTTGGTGACGATTATTTTTGTCTTATACGTTCTTCGTAATTCCGTTCCGTCACGATAGTTTTAGTTTTCGTTAAATGTGAAACATACATTTTCTGCGCATACGGGATACGGGTATCAAACATTTGGGTTTTAAGAGAACACCTCAAACGTACGTTTTATTTTGGGGGTTTTACGGGATATACCTATAGGAAATTTTCTTCAAATTTTCACATTTCACTATTTGATATTATGATATTATTTGTACCTAGGTTAAGTTTCTGTTTTAGAATCGATCGATATGTTACCTAGGTATATCACATTCTTTAATTTAAATTCTGGTATTCGAGTATTGGACAAGTACCTAGTCCGAACAATCCAAACGCTGTCTTACTCGTAGTCGAGTTCTAGTTGATAACTGACTTGTGAATAAATGTAATTTTTGTTAGGTATAAAAATAAAACTAATAAATCCTTGAATACAACATTTAAAAATACAAACTCTGTGACCTGTGTAATAAAAATTTTCAAACTGGGAATAATATTATATCATAAGCAGATTGAAATGTGTGAACGTTTCAGTGCTTCGAAGACTAAGTTTCGTAGCAGATTTTGATTCCGTCACGGGGTATGTATTTTCTTATTTCTCAGTAGGTTTTTTTTTTATTATTGTTAATTGATCAAAGGATGTATTGCCCGAAATTTTTCAATATTTGTATTGTAATTATACTGGTATAACACTATTCCGGCTATCAATAAAGTCGTGTTAAAAATTAGAAAATTGGGAGGTATGATATTTTTTTAAGTAATTCTTTCGAGTAGGGAATTCGCTCAATGATATTTAAATATTTTCACCGATAATCAAGTACGATTACTTGTAGGTATTTAGAGACTGGGTGAATAGGAATTAGGTAGTGTGTAATATGGCGAAGATAAGGAAATGGGTCAACAGGATTTCAGAATGTTTGGTGTATGAAAGGGAAAGATGAAAAAGAAATGTAAGGTTAGGGTAGGTAAGTGGAGTGAGGGTAGCAGATATGAGAATAATAAGTTAGGTGTTAAGGTACAAAAGAGGATAGAATAAGAAATTAATTAATTAAGGGTAGTGTAGGTTGTAGTGAAAACAAGAGAGAATAGGTTTAGGTGGTTCGGTCACTGTATGATAAGAGATAGTGAGAGTGGCTATAGAAGTTAGTTAATTTAGGTGGGAAATGAGGGGTGAGAAGACTGAAGAAGAGATGGATAGACAGAATACCGATCATATGGAGGTGTGGAATGAGAGTGGCTGAACCTGTATATAGCTGTGAGAGTCGGGGGAAGAAAAAGTGTAAAGGTAGAATAGTTATGTTAACAATGCCGAATACGTGGGAAAAGATCTTGAATTGCAAAGGCCACTAGCTTCAACTCACCACAGGTTTACCTAACTAACATTCTTATGACTCATTAGGACACTTTTCAGAATAAAAAGATCCTGAGTTGCTGCAGCTAGGTTGCCGAACTTAAGTGTTTGATTATCAAGTTGATCCTCTGATTGTTGACACCATGGATAGTCCACGCCTATGTTAAATACATTTGAGGCCGCGTTCCCGGAGGGGAAGGCAATTGAGGCTCCTTTATATTGATAGTCGATACTCGATATGAGTATACTTTATTTGGCCTCAATTGTTCCCCTCGAAGGACGAAGACCGCTGATAAGACCATTATGTCCTATCCATATCTTTATTATCTATGATGGAGCCATACCCAGCTCACTCGTGTAAACTTGTTGCTGGTTGGGATGTCAGCGCACTATTTGTTTTCCATCTTTGACCCACGCGTAGCATACCAAATGTACGATTAAGAAAACACTAAAATGATTGTGCGTGGGTCGGAGAGAGAAATAAATGGTGCGCTAAAAATCTGACATCCTAACCTAACCGAAAATATAAAAACATTTTAAGAAAATAAGCATAAATACGAAGAAATCATGAAAACATGCAATTATATTATAACTAACCAGAATAAAACGCATATTGGTAACGGTGTTGTAATAATAGGGATCTCCCCAAAAAAATACGTACTAATAGTTCAAACAAATCATAAAAACCAACTGTAATAAATATTAATTTATGAAAAAGTATATTAAAAAGCATTATTATTATAAATGAAACAAAACTATCAATTATGGACCGTCACATAATATAGGTATTTCTATATTTTTAGCTCCATAATTTCTGTTAAAATATTAGGAAAATGTATTAAGTACCGTAAAAGTGCTAAATTTGAGTTATTACTTAAAATATTATATTCATAACAAATTATAATAGAAGGTTAGGTACTGTTATTCCACATACCTATATTATAGTTTAATTTAACTACAACATTCTAGTAGAGTCTGATAAAATTTGGTTCCACGACTTTGATCACACAAACTTTAAATACTAAACTATGGGTCTGAAATTTAGTTTATATAGATCTAAATAATCCAAAACATATAATATTGCTTCAAAATATAAAAATAAAGTGTCTAGTATTGTAGTAGGTAGGTAACTATCAAAAAAAAACTAAAAAAAATCATACTTGAAATCTATGTATAATATACGTATATTGTAATAAACGTTCAAATGTTTACTATTACAGTACATTATAAAAAATTAACTTAAGTTCAATATAATACATTATAACAGGTGTTCAAATAAACATTTCATACCACAAATTTTGTTAATTCACACAGTCTCTCTTCAATTTTAAATTTTTCTTCAAATTATCTACAAAACATAAATGTTTAGTAAATTGGAAGACTTGATTAAGTATTTAATCATTTATCTAAAAGAGATGTGCCGGGTCGCCACATTACTATATCGAGGGGCTATGGTGCAAGTGTCATCCATAAATATCATAACATATATTATATTAGAAATACAAACTTAATATTTCACCAACAGTAAATATTATAAAAAAATATTACGAAATGTACTATACTCATATTATATTATGATTGTATTAGTTACAAACTCTTGAATTAAGAGTTATGTTTTAGGATTTAATTAATTTCCTAAAAGGAAACGCCTCAAGGTTGCCTCAGTAGGTTAGGTTTACTAATTATTACTAATTATACAAAATACTGAAAATTAATGAAATCACAAATATTAGTACAATAGAGAGACTGTGCATTGATTTATAAATTTGTCTTAAATTTACTTTTTGCATAGAGAATATGAAGGTGGGCTGGGCTCTTAATATCAGAGTATGGGGGACAGGTCTGGGATTTCATATTATCATTAATAGAGACTCATTAATCGCTTTTATGTGCTTCAAATTGTTTACACGAGTGAGCTGGGTATGGCTCCATCATAGATAATATAGATATAACATAATGGATAGGACATAATAGTATATGGTAATAGTCTTACCAGCGGTCTTCGAGGGGAACTAAGGTGTCAACAATCTAAGGATCAACTTGATAATCAATCACTTATAAGTTCCGCAACCTGCAACTCAGGAACTTTTTATTCAAAGTGTCCTAAGTAATTAGTCATAAGAAGCTAGTTTGGGAAACCTAAGGTAAGTTGAAGCTATGGTAATGATAGACGACTACAATCACTGGTCGTGAGCTTTGCGATGATCTTTTCCTACTAACTATAAAGGTATTTGATATTGTAAACATAACAATGAAAGAAAATATTTAAATATTATTAATTTGGTTATGTTAGGTTAGGTTAGGATAGGACAGTAAATTAGACGTTAACTAATTATTATAGTTTTTAACACGGTCTTAAAAGACTGTCAGCTAGAGTTGTACCAGTATAGTTATTAAAAACTTAAATACAGCCAACATTAAATAATGATTTTTTTAACACAACAAATTATAAAATGTATTTTAAAATATAACAAAATATAATTTTGTTAGGATTTTATAAGGTTTTCAATACTTATGAGGTTTTGTAAATAGAAAATGTATAAAATCAATAGTTTTAATTTAATATATAGTATTGTGTTTTATTATCCTACTGTCAAAGAATTCTCAGGGTTTTCTTTCCACATTTTTTTACATTGTACTAAATCTAATTTTTTTCCGCACAAATTTTTTTTTGTATTCTTAAAATCTATATGCCTGCGGGCGCCAACACCTCCCATCAATTTTTTTTTTTTAGTAGTGTAACTCTAGTTGAATATTTTGTATTGACTTGAAAATTGATAACTTAGAGCCCCATGAAAAATCATTCTTTAATGAACTAAATATTTTGATAGTTTCTTCTGTTTAAGTTTCGGGACATTTTAGTTTGAACTTTGTAATGTGTATTCATACTGTCAAATTTTTTCCAAATTTTTTTTTGTTTTCTAAAATCTATTTGCCTGCGGGCGCCAACACCTCCCTTCAATTTTTTTTTTTATGATTTTAACTCTAGTTAATTTTTTTAAACATTGTCAATCTTGTGCCCCATGAATAATCATTCTTTAATAAACTAAATATTTTAAATAGTTTTTTCTGTTTATGTTTCGGGACATTTTAGTTTGAACTTCGTTATGTGTGTTCCTACTGTAAACTTTTTTCCAAATTTCTTTTTTGTTTTCTAAAATCAATTTGCCTGCGGGCGCCAACACCTCCCTTCAAATTTTTTTATGATTTTAACTCTAGCCAATTTTTTTAAACATTGTCAATCTGGTGCCCCATGAATAATCATTCTTTAATGAACTAAATATTTTAAATAGTTTTTTCTGTTTATGTTTCGGGACATTTTAGTTTGAACTTCGTTATGTGTTGCTACTGTAAACTTTTTTCCAAATTTCTTTTTTGTTTTCTAAAATCAATTTGCCTGCGAGCGCCAACACTTCACTTCAATTTTTTTTTTTAGTACTGTAACTCTAGTTGAATATTTTGAATTGACTTAAAAATTGATAACTTGGTGCCCCCTGAATAATCATTCTTTAATGAACTAAATATTTTAAATAGTTTTTTCTGTTTGCGTTTCGGGACATTTTAGTTTGAACTTTGTAATGTGTATTCATACTGTCAAATTTTTTCCAAATTTTTTTTTGTTTTCTAAAATCTATTTGCCTGCGGGCGCCAACACCTCCCTTCAATTTTTTTTTTTAGTACTGTAACTCTAGTTGAATATTTTGTATTCACTTGAAAATTCATATCTTGGTGCCCCATGAATAATCATTCTTTTATGAAATTAATACTTTGAATAGTTTTTTCTAAATTTTTTTCCAAATTTTTTTTTTGTTTTCTAAAATCTATTTGCCTGCGGGCGCCAACACCTCCCTTCAATTTTTTTTTTTATGATTTTAACTCTAGCCAATTTTTTTAAACATTGTCAATCTGGTGCCCCATGAATAATCATTCTTTAATGAACTAAATATTTTAAATAGTTTTTTCTGTTTATGTTTCGGGACATTTTAGTTTGAACTTCGTTATGTGTTGCTACTGTAAACTTTTTTCCAAATTTCTTTTTTGTTTTCTAAAATCAATTTGCCTGCGGGCGCCAACACCTCCCTTCAATTTTTTTTTTAGTAGAGTAACTCTAGTTGAATATTTTGTATTGACTTGAAAATTGATAACTTAGAGCCCCATGAAAAATCATTCATTAATGAACTAAATATTTTGATAGTTTCTTCTGTTTAAGTTTCGGGACATTTTAGTTTGAACTTCGTTATGTGTTGCTACTGTAAACTTTTTTCCAAATTTCTTTTTTGTTTTTTAAAATCTATTTGCCTGCGGGTGCAGACACCTCCCTTCAATTTTTTTTTTTAGTACTGTAACTCTAGTTGAATATTTTGTATTGACTTGAAAATTGATAACTTGGTGCCCCATGAATTCTTTAATGAACTAAATATTTTGAATAGTTTTTTCTGTTTATGTTTCGGGACATTTTAGTTTGAACTTCGTTATGTGTGTTGCTACTGTAAACTTTTTTCCAAATTTCTTTTTTGTTTTCTAAAATCAATTTGCCTGCGGGCGCCAACACCTCCCTTCAATTTTTTTTTTAGTAGAGTAACTCTAGTTGAATATTTTGTATTGACTTGAAAATTGATAACTTAGAGCCCCATGAAAAATCATTCTTTAATGAACTAAATATTTTGATAGTTGCTTCTGTTTAAGTTTCGGGACATTTTAGTTTGAACTTTGTAATGTGTATTCATACTGTCAAATTTTTTCCAAATTTTTTTTTGTTTTCTAAAATCTATTTGCCTGCGGGCGCCAACACCTCCCTTCAATTTTTTTTTTTATGATTTTAACTCTAGTTAATTTTTTTAAACATTGTCAATCTTGTGCCCCATGAATACTCATTCTTTAATAAACTAAATATTTTAAATAGTTTTTTCTGTTTATGTTTCGGGACATTTTAGTTTGAACTTCGTTATGTGTGTTCCTACTGTAAACTTTTTTCCAAATTTCTTTTTTGTTTTCTAAAATCAATTTGCCTGCGGGCGCCAACACCTCCCTTCAATTTTTTTTTTTAGTACTGTAACTAGTTGAATATTTTGTATTGACTTGAAAATTCATACCTTGGTGCCCCATAAATAATCATTCTTTTATGAACTTAATATTTTGAATAGTTTTTTCTAAATTTTTTTCCAAATTTTTTTTTTGTTTTTTAAAATCTACTTGCCTGCGGGCGCCAACCCCTCCCTTCAATTTTTTTTTTTAGTACTGTAACTCTAGTTGAATATTTTGTATTGACTTGAAAATTGATAACTTGGTGCCCCATGAATTCTTTAATGAACTAAATATTTTGAATAGTTTATTCTGTTTATGTTTCGGGACATTTTAGTTTGAACTTCGTTATGTGTGTTGCTACTGTCAAATTTTTTCCAAATTTTTTTTTGTTTTCTAAAATCTATTTGCCTGCAGGCGCCAACACTTCCCTTCAATTTTTTTTTTTAGTACTGTAACTCTAGTTGAATATTTTGAATTGACTTAAAAATTGATAACTTGGTGCCCCCTGAATAATCATTCTTTAATGAACTAAATATTTTAAATAGTTTTTTCTGTTTGCGTTTCGGGACATTTTAGTTTGAACTTCGTTATGTGTGTTGCTACTGTAAACTTTTTTCCAAATTTCTTTTTTGTTTTCTAAAATCAATTTGCCTGCGGGCGCCAACACCTCCCTTCAATTTTTTTTTTTTAGTACTGTAACTCTAGTTGAATATTTCGTATTCTTTGAAAATTCATATCTTGGTGCCCCATGAATAATCATTCTTTTATGAATTTAATATTTTGAATAGTTTTTTCTAAATTTTTTCCAAATTTTTTTTTTGTTTTTTAAAATCTATTTGCCTGCGGGCGCCTACCCCTCCCCTCAATTTTTGTTTTTAGTACTGTAACTCTAGTTGAATATTTTGTATTGACTTGAAAATTGATAACTTGGTGCCCCATGAATTCTTTAATGAACTAAATATTTTGAATAGTTTTTTCTGTTTATGTTTCGGGACATTTTAGTTTGAACTTCGTTATGTGTGTTGCTACTGTAAACTTTTTTCCAAATTTCTTTTTTGTTTTCTAAAATCAATTTGCCTGCGGGTGCCAACACCTCCCTTCAATTTTTTTTTTAGTAGAGTAACTCTAGTTGAATATTTTGTATTGACTTGAAAATTGATAACTTAGAGCCCCATGAAAAATCATTCTTTAATGAACTAAATATTTTGATAGTTTCTTCTGTTTAAGTTTCGGGACATTTTAGTTTGAACTTTGTAATGTGTATTCATACTGTCAAATTTTTTCCAAATTTTTTTTTGTTTTCTAAAATCTATTTGCCTGCAGGCGCCAACACTTCCCTTCAATTTTTTTTTTTAGTACTGTAACTCTAGTTGAATATTTTGAATTGACTTAAAAATTGATAACTTGGTGCCCCCTGAATAATCATTCTTTAATGAACTAAATATTTTAAATAGTTTTTTCTGTTTGCGTTTCGGGACATTTTAGTTTGAACTTCGTTATGTGTGTTGCTACTGTAAACTTTTTTCCAAATTTCTTTTTTGTTTTCTAAAATCAATTTGCCTGCGGGCGCCAACACCTCCCTTCAATTTTTTTTTTTTAGTACTGTAACTCTAGTTGAATATTTCGTATTCTTTGAAAATTCATATCTTGGTGCCCCATGAATAATCATTCTTTTATGAAATTAATATTTTGAATAGTTTTTTCTAAATTTTTTTCCAAATTTTTTTTTTGTTTTCTAAAATCTATTTGCCTGCGGGCGCCAACCCCTCCCTTCAATTTTTTTTTTTTAGTACTATAACTCTAGTTGAATATTTTGTATTGACTTGAAAATTGATAACTTGGTGCCCCATGAATAATCATTCTTTTATGAACTTAATACTTTGAATAGTTTTTTCTAAATTTTTTTCCAAATTTTTTTTTTGTTTTCTAAAATCTATTTGCCTGCGGGCGCCAACACCTCCCTTCAATTTTTTTTTTTATGATTTTAACTCTAGCCAATTTTTTTAAACATTGTCAATCTGGTGCCCCATGAATAATCATTCTTTAATGAACTAAATATTTTAAATAGTTTTTTCTGTTTATGTTTCGGGACATTTTAGTTTGAACTTCGTTATGTGTTGCTACTGTAAACTTTTTTCCAAATTTCTTTTTTATTTTCTAAAATCAATTTGCCTGCGGCGCCAACACCTCCCTTCAATTTTTTTTTTTAGTACTGTAACTAGTTAAATATTTTGTATTGACTTGAAAATTCATACCTTGGTGCCCCATGAATAATCATTCTTTTATGAACTTAATACTTTGAATAGTTTTTTCTAAATTTTTTTCCAAATTTTTTTTTTGTTTTTTAAAATCTATTTGCCTGCGGGCGCCTACCCCTCCCTTCAATTTTTTTTTTTAGTACTGTAACTCTAGTTGAATATTTTGTATTGACTTGAAAATTGATAACTTGGTGCCCCATGAATAATTCTTTTATGAACTTAATATTTTGAATAGTTTTTTCCAAATTTTTTTTTTGTTTTTTAAAATCTATTTGCCTGCGGGCGCCAACCCCTCCCTTCAATTTTTTTTTTTAGAACTGTAACTAGTTGAATATTTTGTATTGACTTGAAAATTGATAACTTGGTGCCCCATGAGTTCTTTAAATAACTAAATATTTTGAATAGTTTTTTCTGTTTATGTTTCGGGACATTTTAGTTTGAACTTCGTTATGTGTGTTTCTACTGTAAACTTTTTTCCAAATTTTTTTTAAGTTTTCTAAAATCAATTTGCCTGCGGGCGCCAACACCTTCCTTCAATTTTTTTTTTTTTGTACTGTAACTCTAGTTGAATATTTTGTATTCACTTGAAAATTCATATCTTGGTGCCCCATGAATAATCATTCTTTTATGAAATTAATATTTTGAATAGTTTTTTCTAAATTTTTTTCCAAATTTTTTTTTTGTTTTCTAAAATCTATTTGCCTGCGGGCGCCAACCCCTCCCTTCAATTTTTTTTTTTAGTACTGTAACTCTAGTTGAATATTTTGTATTGACTTGAAAATTGATAACTTGGTGCCCCATGAATAATCATTCTTTTATGAACTTAATACTTTGAATAGTTTTTTCTAAATTTTTTTCCAAATTTTTTTTTTGTTTTCTAAAATCTATTTGCCTGCGGGTGCCAACACCTCCCTTCAATTTTTTTTTTTATGATTTTAACTCTAGCCAATTTTTTTAAACATTGTCAATCTGGTGCCCCATGAATAATCATTCTTTAATGAACTAAATATTTTAAATAGTTTTTTCTGTTTATGTTTCGGGACATTTTAGTTTGAACTTCGTTATGTGTTGCTACTGTAAACTTTTTTCCAAATTTCTTTTTTGTTTTTTAAAATCTATTTGCCTGCGGGCGCCAACACCTCCCTTCAATATTTTTTTATGATTTCATTTCTACCCAAATTTTTTAAACATTGACAATCTGGTACCCTCTGAATAATCCTTCTTTAACGAACTAATTATTTTGAATAGTTTTTTCTGTTTAAGATTTTGGAGATTTTAGTTTGAAGTTTGAATGTGTATTCCCACACTATAATTTATTTAAATTTTTTTTTTTTATATATAATGCATTTCCCTGCGGGCGCCAACACCTCCTTTCAATTTTTTTTTTTAGTTATATAACTGTAGTTAAATTATTTGTTTTGACTTGAACATTGATAATCTTGTGACTTGTGAATAATCCTTCAGTAATGAACTACTTATAATTATTTTGAATACTTTTTTCTGTTTAAGTTTCTGGGCATTTTAGTTTGAACTTTGTAATGTGTATTCCTACAATAAAATTTTTTCCACATTTTTTTTTTGTTTTCTAAAATGCATTTGTCTGCGGGCGCCAACACCTCCCTTCAATTTTTTTTTATGATTTTCATTGTAGACAAATTTTTTAATCATTGACAATCTGGTACCCTTTGAATAATCCTTCTTTAATGAACTAACTATTTTGAATAGTTTTTTCTGTTTAAGATTTTGGAGATTTTAGTTTGAATTTGAATGTGTATTCCCACACTATAATTTATTTAAATTTTTTTTTTTTCGAAAAAGCATTTGCCTGCGGGCGCCAACACCTCCCTTCAATTTTTTTTTTTAGTTATATAACTGTAGTTAAATTATTTGTTTTGACTTGAACATTGATAATCTTGTGCCTTGTGAATAATCCTTCTGTAATGAACTACTTATAATTATTTTGAAAACTTTTTTCTGTTTAAGTTTCTGGGCATTTTAGTTTGAACTTTGTAATGTGTATTCCTACAGTAAAATATTTCCACATTTTTTTTTTGTTTTCTAAAATGCATTTTCCCTGGCGCCTGCAGGAACCCTGCTCCAATTTTTTCGAAATTTTCTTAACTGTTGGCGAATTTTTTAAACATTGATAACCTCATACCCTAGATCTGTTTTATAATTCTTTAGTGAGCTTATCATTTTGAATAGTTTTTCTGTTTAAGATTCTGGTTATTATAGCTTGTACTTTGTAATATGGTATTCCTAATGTAAAATTTTTTCCACATTTTTTTTTTTATTTCAAAAATGCATTTGCCTGCGGGCGCCAACACCTCCCTTCTATTTTTTTTTTATGATTACATTTCTAGCCAAATTTTTTAAACATTGACAATCTGGTACCCTTTGAATAATCCTTCTTTAATGAACTAATTATTTTGAATAGTTTTTTCTGTTTAAGATTTTGGAGATTTTAGTTTGAAGTTTGAATGTGTATTCCCACACTATAATTTATTTAAATTGTTTTTTTTTTTTATAAAATGCATTTGCCTGCGGGCGCCAACACCTCCCTTCAATTTTTTTTTATGATTTCATTTCTAGCCAAATTTTCTAAACTGTTGTCGAATATTTTGTCAACATTTGTAACCTGATGCCCTATAGCTCTGTTTTATCATTCTTTAATGAACTAATTATTTTGAATAGTTATTCTGTTTATGTTTCTGGGCATTTTAGTTTGAAGTTTGAATTTAGTTCCTACAGTAAAATTTTTTCCACATTTTTTTTTGTTTTCTAAAATGCATTTGTCTGCGGGTGCCAACACCTCCCTTCAATTTTTTTTTATGATTTTCATTGTAGACAAATTTTTTAATCATTGACAATCTGGTACCCTTTGAATAATCCTTCTTTAATTAACTAATTATTTTAAATAGTTTTTTCTGTTTAAGATTTTGGAGATTTTAGTTTGAAGTTTGAATGTGTATTCCCACACTATAATTTATTTAAATTTTTTTTTTGTTTTATAAAATGGATTTCCTGCGGGCGCCAACACCTCCCTTCAATATTTTTTTATGATTTCATTTCTACCCAAATTTTTTAAACATTGACAATCTGGTACCCTCTGAATAATCCTTCTTTAACGAACTAATTATTTTGAATAGTTTTTTTTGTTTAAGATTTTGGAGATTTTAGTTTGAAGTTTGAATGTGTATTCCCACACTATAATTTATTAAAATTTTTTTTTTTTGTATGTAATGCATTTCCCTGCGGGCGCCAACACCTCCTTTCAATTTTTTTTTTTAGTTATATAACTGTAGTTAAATTATTTGTTTTGACTTGAACATTGATAATCTTGTGACTTGTGAATAATCCTCCTGTAATGAACTACTTATAATTATTTTGAATACCATTTTCTGTTTAAGTTTCTGGGCATTTTAGTTTGAACTTTGTAATGTGTATTCCTACAATAAAATTTTTTCCACATTTTTTTTTTGTTTTCTAAAATGCATTTGTCTGCGGGCGCCAACACCTCCCTTCAATTTTTTTTTTTAGTTATATAACTGTAGTTAAATTATTTGTTTTGACTTGAACATTGATAATCTTGTGACTTGTGAATAATCCTCCTGTAATGAACTACTTATAATTATTTTGAATACTTTTTTCTGTTTAAGTTTCTGGGCATTTTAGTTTGAACTTTGTAATGTGTATTCCTACAATAAAATATTTCCACATTTTTTTTTTGTTTTCTAAAATGCATTTTCCCTGGCGCCTGCAGGAACCCTGCTCCAATTTTTTCGAAATTTTCTTAACTGTTGGCGAATTTTTTAAACATTGATAACCTCATACCCTAGATCTGTTTTATAATTCTTTAGTGAGCTTATCATTTTGAATAGTTTTTCTGTTTAAGATTCTGGTTATTATAGCTTGTACTTTGTAATATGGTATTCCTAATGTAAAATTTTTTCCACATTTTTTTTTTTATTTCAAAAATGCATTTGCCTGCGGGCGCCAACACCTCCCTTCTATTTTTTTTTTATGATTACATTTCTAGCCAAATTTTTTAAACATTGACAATCTGGTACCCTCTGAATAATTCTTCTTCAATGAAATAAATATTTTAAATAGTTTTTTCTGTTTAAGATTTTGGAAATTTAAGTTAAAAGTTTTTAATGTGTATTCCCACAATATAATTTATTTAAATTTTTTTTTGTTTTCTAAAATGCATTTGCCTGCAGGCGCCATCACCTCCCTTCAATTTTTTTTTACGATTTCATTTCTAGCCAAATTTTCTAAACTGTTGTCGAATATTTTGTCAACATTTGTAACCTGATGCCCTATAGCTCTGTTTTATCATTCTTTAATGAACTAATTATTTTGAATAGTTATTCTGTTTATGTTTCTGGGCATTTTAGTTTGAAGTTTGAATTTAGTTCCTACAGTAAAATTTTTTCCACATTTTTTTTTGTTTTCTAAAATGCATTTGTCTGCGGGTGCCAACGCCTCCCTTCAATTTTTTTTTATGATTTTCATTGTAGACAAATTTTTTAATCATTGACAATCTGGTACCCTTTGAATAATCCTTCTTTAATTAACTAATTATTTTAAATAGTTTTTTCTGTTTAAGATTTTGGAGATTTTAGTTTGAAGTTTGAATGTGTATTCCCACACTATAATTTATTTAAATTTTTTTTTTGTTTTCTAAAATGGATTTCCTGCGGGCGCCAACACCTCCCTTCAATATTTTTTTATGATTTCATTTCTACCCAAATTTTTTAAACATTGACAATCTGGTACCCTCTGAATAATCCTTCTTTAACGAACTAATTATTTTGAATAGTTTTTTCTGTTTAAGATTTTGGAGATTTTAGTTTGAAGTTTGAATGTGTATTCCCACACTATAATTTATTTAAATTTTTTTTTTTTATATATAATGCATTTCCCTGCGGGCGCCAACACCTCCTTTCAATTTTTTTTTTTAGTTATATAACTGTAGTTAAATTATTTGTTTTGACTTGAACATTGATAATCTTGTGACTTGTGAATAATCCTTCAGTAATGAACTACTTATAATTATTTTGAATACTTTTTTCTGTTTAAGTTTCTGGGCATTTTAGTTTGAACTTTGTAATGTGTATTCCTACAATAAAATTTTTTCCACATTTTTTTTTTGTTTTCTAAAATGCATTTGTCTGCGGGCGCCAACACCTCCCTTCAATTTTTTTTTATGAATTTCATTGTAGACAAATTTTTTAATCATTGACAATCTGGTACCCTTTGAATAATCCTTCTTTAATGAACTAACTATTTTGAATAGTTTTTTCTGTTTAAGATTTTAGAGATTTTTGTTTGAAGTTTGAATGTGTATTCCCACACTATAATTTATTTAAATTTTTTTTTTTTTCGAAAAAGCATTTGCCTGCGGGCGCCAACACCTCCCTTCAATTTTAGATTCTGAGCGAAGCGATGAATGTATTGATTCTACAATGATGTGTGTTTTTTTTTTTATTTTTTTATTTTTTTTTTTATTTTTGTGTCTGTCATCACCTTTTAGGACAGTAAAAGTGCTTGGATTTTCTTCAATAGTAACTTTTCTGATAGGAAAGTGAACCTAGTTGGTACTTTGGGGGGTCAAAAGTAAAAATTTCCCAGTAGTTTTCACAAGCGACGTGAAAAACAAAAGAAAAATTAAGGAAAAACGGGAATTTTTATGCAAAATCTGTTTTCGAGAAAATCGATTTTGGTTTTTGGTGTAACTCTAAAACAAATGACCGTAGGGACATGAAATTTTGACTGAATGTTTATATTAGCATTTTCTATACACCATAAAATTTACAAAATATTTTGACTCTTTTTGAGCTGTTTACGGCCATTGTCAGTTTTCAATTTTTTTAGTTTTTTTTTCTATAAATATCAATAAAATTTTATCTGTTGAGTAAAAAAGCTTGAAAATTTAATAGAAGGCTCCTAGGTTATTGTTTCAAAGGCAGATGAAAAAAATTAAAAATCCTAAGTCACAGTTTTTAATTATAAGCATTTAAAGTTCAAATTTTGACAAAATACGGAAAAATCACGAAAAATAGCAAATTATTTTGAGTTGAAATTCATAAAAATTTTTCTTTTTAAATCTAAGATTTGAAAATGTAATATAAGATTACTCATAAGTTTGTCTACCTTTATCAAAAAAAAAATGTCTAGAAGAAACTTAAATTAAATTTTTATGAGCGTCTGAAATTTATATTTTTACAACATTTGATATTTACTCGATTTCTCATGTAACAATTTTCTTATTTTATTGTAATTAAAAAACAAATGACTGTAGATACTTGAAAATTTCACTGAATGTTCATATTAGCATTTTCTATACACCATAAAATGTTGAAAATATTTTGACTCTTTTTGAGCTGTTTACGGACATTGTCAGTTTTCAATTTTTTTAGTTTTTTTTTCTATAAATAACAATAAATTTTTATTTGTTGGGTAAAAAAGCGTGAAAATTTAATATAAGGCTCCTGATATATCGTTCTAATAGCAGTTGAAAAATATTAAAAATACATAGGCACAATTTTTTTTTATAAGCATTTAAAGTTCAAATTTTGACAACATTTATCAAATTTATAATTTATTAATTATTTTGTGGTTAAAAATGTATAAAATGTTTAACTTTTATGGCTAAGGATTTAAAATTTAAAACAAGGCTCCACGTAAATAGGTTATATATAAATTACTTTATTCACAATAATATCATCAAATATACTTGGTAATATCATAGGCTGACTGACCGTTTTCGCTCAGAATCGTTTTTCTTATACAATGATATTATATCACTGAATTCAAATTTAACACCATCCATTACAGTGACCCACTTGTAACCTACTGTACAGCAGAGCGACATCCACTTATCCACCTTTTTTTTTTTAGTTATATAACTGTAGTTAAATTATTTGTTTTGACTTGAACATTGATAATCTTGTGCCTTGTGAATAATCCTTCTGTAATGAACTACTTATAATTATTTTGAATACTTTTTTCTGTTTAAGTTTCTGGGCATTTTAGTTTGAACTTTGTAATGTGTATTCCTACAGTAAAATTTTTTCCACATTTTTTTTTTGTTTTCTAAAATGCATTTGCATGCGGGCGCCAACACCTCCCTTCAATTTTTTTTTATGATTTCATTTCTACCCAAATTTTTTAAACATTGACAATCTGGTACCCTCTGAATAATTCTTCTTCAATGAAATAAATATTTTAAATTGTTTTTTCTGTTTAAGATTTTGGAAATTTTAGTTTGAAGTTTGAATGTGTATTCCCACACTATAATTTATTTAAATTTTTTTTTTTTATAAAATGCATTTGCCTGCGGGCGCCAACACCTCCCTTCAATTTTTTTTTATGATTTTCATTGTAGACAAATTTTTTAATCATTGACAATCTGGTACCCTTTGAATAATCCTTCTTTAATGAACTAATTATTTTGAATAGTTTTTTCTGTTTAAGATTTTGGAGATTTTAGTTTGAAGTTTGAATGTGTATTCCCACACTATAATATATTTAAATTTTTTTTTTTTTTATAAAATGCATTTGCCTGGGGGCGCCAACACCGTCCTTCAATTTTTTTCGTTATTTATTTAACTTTAGTTGAATATTTTGTATTGACTTGAATATTGATAACCAGCTGGTGCTCTATGAATGATCATTCTTTAATGAACTAAATATTTTGAATATTTTTTTCCGTTTAAGATTTTGGAGATTTTAGTTTGAAGTTTGAATGTGTATTCCCACAATATAATTTATTTAAATGCCGATCTGCGGCGTCGTAAAGCCGTCAGCCGCGCGGACACCACGTACGTGCATTTACTCATAGGTATAATTCGAAATTGAATAATGTTTTTTTATATTGCCCATAGACTTAAGCACATATTAATATTGGAAAAAGAGACATGCCTTATTTTCGAAGTTCGACCAAGGTATTCTGATGGACGAGGGTATGTAAAAAAAAACATTTATATATTATATATGTATCATATCATGTTAAAAATAAAAAAGATATATATTATAATCGTATGTTTGGTTTTATAGAGAGCTTTCCGGAGACACTCTGCAGTGCCTATATGGCAGAAAAGTGTGACCGGGTGAAAGTGGCTGTAGACCCGTTTTGCGGCGCCGGCGGAAATATAATCCAGCTTGCCCGACTGTTCGACAAAGGTACTGTAATATTTTTTGCACTAAAAACAAATAAAACCGTTTACGTGGAAATAAAATGTGAACATATTATTTCTACTTAATTGTAAATTGTAATTACCGAAATGTAATAATTGTCTATAATGTACCTTTCTATATATTGTATTATTTTTTAATAGTATATTAAGTAGGTGTCGACGCCAGAAAATACTTTAATTTTAATTGTTAATTGTCGCCACTGTATCGCCATATATCCCTCCACCGACCGGCTCACACACACACTCGCACGCACACCTGAGTATTGTTTATTTTTATTTTTATATTGTTCTAGATATTATAATATAATATGTAGATTAGGCCGTGACGCGGTATCGGTCACATAGGCCGCCTCAAATGCGTCAGTACGGTTTTTCATAGTGTAATCGAAACACCCATTGTGCGCAAATCGCCGTTTTATAAATTAACTTATAGTTTTTTTGTCGGCACGAATTGCCAGTATAAGATTGTTTATGTTGGCGCAAATCGCCACGTAAATTATTATTGTATTTTTTTGATCTGTGTACGGTGCGCTTATTAATATTATAATTGTTTTTATAGCCGCGTGCGCTGATCGTCGCGGCGTAGTATTATATTATTTCGTTCGGCGCTAATCGCCGCCTTTATTATTGTTGCGACATATTATTAATATAGTGTGTGTCGCGTAGTATTAATACATATTTGTTGGGCCAAGAGGGCCACGTAAAATTATTATTATATCGTTGTCAAGGCGCGAATCGCCAAAATTATTACTTTTATTATATTTTTTTATCTTGTGTGTGTGTGAAACCTTATTTTCATTATATAGTGAGTTATTTTATCATTATATTTTTGTCATATTAATTATTATCGTGCCAGAAGGGCCGTATAAATATTATATTTTATCTTGGTCGTAAGGACCACCCATTAATTATTAATATTATACCTTTTTTTAAACTATATTATTGTGTTGCTGTGATTCTAATATAGTTACATTATTATTGATATCGTGAATTATACAGCAACTAATTATTTACTTGAAACGTGTTACCTTTTATTATTAGTTTTCTTTTAAGCACACACTCACACAAATACACACATACGCACCACATTCATACATAAAACATAAGACATAATTAAGTTAAGATGATTTAAGTCAGAAAAACTTTTATAATAATAATAATAATAATAATAAAAAATTATTTGTATGAAACTATAACTTATAACGGTAGTTATTATTATTTAATGTTTATCAAAAACAATAATATACCATCATACACTTGTTTAGAAGTATATCACTGCCTATCCAATTGGCAATTATATTGAATTAATTGGGTAGGTAGGTATAAACTATAAGTACAAAATTTCAAATAGTACGTATTTTTTTTACGTATTGTACTTGTACATTCAAACTTTAACTATTTAGTAAATATTTATATTATTGCTGCAGTAGAGAATAATATTGTATAATTATACATTATATTTTAATTTAGCCCAATACCATGCCACTCTCAAATATTTTATTTACACAGGGAAATCCAAAACTGAAGAATGATCCTTTAAATTATTTTAATAATAAATCTATGTTTATAATGTTTATTTTGTGTTTGGGTGCATTTAATAACCAATTCAGTCGTAACTCGTATTTCACCACTGTGTGACCGCCGTGTTGTGTTATAATCAGATAATCTATTAGTTTAAAATGTCTACCGAAAAAGACTGGAATCAAGACCAAATTTTGAAACTTATTGATTTAGTACAGCAAAGTGATAATATTTGGAATCCACAAAACATACTATACAGAAATCGAATCCAAAGGACAGATTCAATCAATGAAATGGCCAACATCTTGGGTGTTTCACAGCAAGAAGTTGACAAAAAATGGAAAACTTTACAGTCCCAATTTCGTAGGGAACAACATAAAGTAAAAAATAAAAAATCTGGCGCTGGAACCGATGATAATTACACAAGTGCGTGGTATTTGTACAAGCCATTAAGTTTTTTGTCAGATAGAAATAAACCAAAAAATACTAGAGACACTTATGATGCACAGGTAATAACAACATTATTTGAATAATTTTTTTAAAACAAATAATTGGTAGTTTTTATTGGTTAATAATTAATAGTAAATAGTTAATAAAAATTAAGCATAGAAGTAGGTAGGTAATTAAATACAACTTATTCAAATTCATCTTGCCAATAAACACGCCCTGTAGTTGCAAAATAATGAGCAAATCGTTCACGAGTTTCGTGTACAGCTGCTGCTGATTTTCGTCCACATTTCTTCAATGGTAAAAATGACGTGGTTTCCGACGAATCACTCCTCCAAGTTTCTTTTTTTAAAGTTCGGTTTTCTAAATCTTCATAGTCAAAAATATCTGGTGGACTATATACATTTTTTGACGACTCACTCCGTCTTAAAAAATTATGCAAATGGACACACGCTAAAACAATTGTATTTATTTTTTCTGGTTGTAGTAACGGTTTCCTTAAGACTCGAAAAACTGAAGCCATTATGCCAAAAGTATTTTCAACGACACGTAGTGCCCTTGATAAACGATAATTAAAAGCTCGTTGTGGTGAACCTCGTAAATGAGTCCCGGGAGAAGGTTTCATTAAATTTTCCTTCAATGGAAAAGCATCATCGCATACAAAAACAAAACATATGGAGATTTTTCTTTTTGTCCTGGAAGTGCTTTTGGCGATGGTAGGTTTAAAGATTCATCGTAAATTTTTTTTGCCAAGATGGAATTATTAAATACACCTCCATCTGATATCCTACCTTGGCACCCAACACTTGCAAAAATAAAACAATAATGTGCGTCCACTGCAGCAAGTAGTACAACACTAAATGTCCCCTTGTAATTAAAATATTCCGTGCCACTATTAAAAGGTGCTTGCATTACGATGTGTTTACCGTCAATAGCACCTACACATTGCGGAAAATGCCATAATTCATTATAGTCATTTGCTATTAATTCCCATGCGTTTGATGAATTAGGCATCTAAAAATAATTATAATTTGTTTATAGTACCTACATTGAAAAATATTGTTAAAATAATGTTAACAAATTATTATATAATTTCCTGTGTTACCTCTCCTGCGCCACCAACCAAGTAAAAAAATTATTTTTATTCTAAATGCAGTTCAATAATTGCATTGTTTTATATTAACAAATAACAATATACAATTTATATTGCAAATTTCAGTGTATAATACATTATATTTAATATAATTATGTTTAAATACATTTTTTTTTTAAACAAAATACAAATTAACTGAATTTTTAGTTTAAATAATTTATAACTCTTTCTTACAATACAAAACAATATTTTAATAAGTATTATGTTACTCCTAAATATTTTATATTATATTATAATTTTATACATTTAATGATTTTTGTATTTATAGTATTGGATTATAAAAAATCATATTATTCGTATATTTTTTTTTATTCAGTTCTTACGTTGTCCTAAATTCCTTAACGTAATTATGACTTATTATTTTTTATTTTAATTAATTTTAGATTCTGAGCAGAGAGATGAAAGTATTGACTTTTACAATGATGTGTATTTTTTTTTATAATTTTATTGAAAAACAAAAGAAAAATTAAGGAAAAACAATTCAACAAAATCGATTTTAGTTTTTTGTGTACCTAAAATTAATTAATTTTTTATATTTATTTTTTGATTTTATTTTTTTGTTAACTCTATAACAAATGGCCGTAGATACATGACATTTTGACTGAATGTTTATATTAGCATTTTTTATAAAACATATAATTTTCAAAATATTTTGACTTATTTTGAGCTGTTTACGGACATTTTCAGTTTCAAATTTATTTAGTTTTTTTTGTATAAATATCAATAAAATTATAATATAGGCTAAAATGGACATGGCAATGGGGGGGGGGGGGGCTAAAACCCCATAGCCCTCCTGGGTACTCATCTAATTTTACGTATATTTACATAAATAGGTATTATTGTTTAGGAAGAAACAGATAATGAAGATGTCTTGGAAGATGACTTCATCGTGGTAGATAGTGTTGATGGTGATGGGAAAATTACAGAACGACCAGAGATTTTCATCGCCAAAACAAAAAAAAAAAAAAATTAAAACAGATGAGGATCCAAGAGTAGATGAGGTTTATTCTATACTGAAAACTTATGCAGAAAAAAATAAAGTGAAGGACAACGCGACAACATACGGGGAACACGTCGCTAACAAACTTAGGTCTTATACAGATTTTATTCGTCTTAATACAGAACACAAAATTAACTGTATTCTTCACGAATCGGATATGTTAATGCTACAACAAAATAATCAACCACCTGACTATTCTATACATTTTCCCGGTCCATCTTCAAGTAATAATAATTCTTTTATTCCTTTACATTCTATTGGTACATCTTCAGGTAATACACATACACTTTCTTCTTTATTTTCTGCACCATCTTTTTCTCCAAATAATAATTTCAGTCCATTACCCTCCTCCAGCGTACCATTTACACCAACACATGAAAGCAATTCCTTAAATACACAAGAAAACGCTTCACCATATTATAATATTAATTAATTGTAAAATTTATGAGACGGATGTCTGCTACCGCTATAAAGGAAGATAACCAATAGTGCTGTATCCTAGGTAGGATTATTTTTTAAACATTTTTTTTTTAATACAGCTTTATTTTGTTTAATAATTAATATAATATGTTTATTTTTTTTTTAAATCTTATTTATTATTATATAGGTAATATAATTTATGAATAATATACTCATGTCCAAAAGTGATTACAATTATTATTTTTTTGTTTTTAATAAAGTTGTAGCCATTATTTAATAATTTTTGTTTTTATTTACCTATTGTAATAAAACTGTCTGTACCTTTATCATTTAAATATATTTTATCTACATATTATTGGCATTATAATATTATTGATATTATGATGTCAAAATAACTAATTTTATAATTTTGATATTTAATATTTACCTGAACATATAATTTTAGCGCTCCAACTATAGCTTCACACACTTCTGGTACTATATTAGATATTAGTTGTTTGGAAATTTTAAAAAGATACATTAAACTTGTATATGAATCACCAGTAGCCAAAAAACGTAATGTTACTGCCAGCCGCAAATTTGGTGAAATAGTTTCCCTTAAATGAGTTATATCCAGTGTCGGCCTGGCCATGGCCGCTGGGCCGCGAATGCGGCCGGGGCCCCTCCTTTTTTTTTTTGTTAGTGTCGTCAATTTTGTCCAGCATTTCCCTATGGCCCATAATATGATGAATAATAGTACAATGAAAATATTGTCTAGTAATAAGTTTAGAGGAGGTTTTTTTCATAGTTATATGTAATTTGAAAACGTATAATTAAAGGCATAAATATACCTACGCCATAAGTATCTTACGTGATATTATAATAGGATGATCCACTGAGCATGCACATTCCCGTTTTTCCTTAAATAATTACATTTTTTTCAAATTTTGGTTTTGGAATTTTTAAACATATACCTAGTCAAAGACTATATTTTCAAATTCTTGAATATTTTTGTGCTACTTAAGTTATGTTCTGTGGTAATACAAACTTCTGTTGTGAAGGTGAATCTTTCTGTATATAGTTACAATTAATTTAATAATTTTTTTCTTTATTCACGATATATACGATGTAGGGGCACAAAAATATTAGTACATTATGTATAGTTAAGAGTAGGATATATTATAATATACATATTAATATTAATTAATCATGTTAATGAACCAACAATGACAAATAATATGTATTTAATTTAACCAGGTATTGGGTGATCTATAAAGTAAAGACTACAGACAATGGGTTTTCACGGTACTGCACTGCGCGTGCTGCAGTACAAAAACATAATTTGTTGTCTGATTTGATTCAAAAACTCGTACATGACATTTTTCACCCATTTAAATACGTTTTTGTAACTTACCTGATCACTCCGTGGACAATTGACGATGTTATTTTCTTCAAAACATTTTTCTTACAGAAAAGGCTTATAAATATTCATATGCATGAGTAAACTGCTAATGAAAACAAGGTGTCGACCATGTTCGTACTAGTCATTATAATAATAGGTCCGTTGATATATATATATTTATATCCTTCCCAATTTGAGGACCAATAACTTCCAGCAATGATTCAAAATCTGTTGGTGACATTCTTATAAAGTTTTTGAATCCTGGATGTTCCAGTCTTAAATCATTTAGTAAGTCATTACCATTATAACGACTTCTACTTTCAAAAATTGTACGTTGCCACCAACGTCTTTTATGAAGTTTTTTTTTTTTTACTCGAGAAACTAACGATGTAAAAACAAACGCTGCACTTGCAATAATTATATCTTCGTTACTCATATTGAAAAAAAAATAAAACTAATAAATTGTTGAAAAACTGGCAATTACACGTTCGCACCGCAATAGATGGTAGTTCGTACTAATATGAAAATAAATAATATGAGTGGGAAATCTTTAAGTTGCCAATTTAAGCGGGAAATCGTTGTGTATGTAGAACGAACACTGTTCTCGAACATTTTAAAGTACAGTAGCATTGGTTCGTCGAGTCAGGAAACATTCTCAACGAACATGTTCGACAACAATGTTCGTCCTAGTGTGGACCCGGCTTTACGTAGCTCGTCGGTACTCGTGAGGCGATCCCGACCGCTGCCGACTGAGTTACTCACACACAAACACACCATAGGTCATAGTGTACAAGAGTCGGTAGGTGATTAGTGGTGCGCGCTAAGTATATCTGGTGTCCGGGCATACTTAATAATATTTTTAGTACCCGGCAGATTCAGTAGGTACCTATTATCTGTGGCTTCTAATAATTGTAAATGTAATATTTTCTATTTGTAATAGTCATTGCTGTAGATATTGACGTAGACAAGATAGTGATGGCCAAGCAAAATGCCGCGATTTATGGCGTACTTGAGAAGATTGAGTTCGTTGTTGGAGACTTTTTCAAACTGGCAAATCAGATACAGCCCACACAGCAATTGGAAAATATTTATATTGTAGACATATGTTTTCTTTATGTTCTTCAAAATATGTTGGTATATTTTACAATATGTTTATATTATGAACAAAACTATATTTTATAAATGCATGTTTAAAACATATTGTAACAATATTTAATGGCCAAGAAAATATTTTCAACAACATCAAGCGAAAATATTGAGACAATGTAGATCTAAAGTTATTGATACCATATTTCATGGTAGATATTCTGGCAATAAGTTTATTTAATGGACAAGAAAATATTTTAATCAACATCAAGTCAAAATATTGAGACAATGAATATCTATACTTACTGATATAATATGTTCCGATAGATAATCTGACAATATGTTTATTTAAAGTACAAGAACATATTTAGTTAAGTATAGGACATTCAGGGAAGAAGTTAGTTTCTTTTGAATATATTTTAACCGTAGCTCGGAGCACGAATGGTATTTAGGATTTTAATATTACAATAATAAATTACGATTGATCCAAATAATTATAAATAATACAAAATAATGTTTATTATCACTTAAGTGTCGATTACACTGAGCGAATTTACTCACTAGTCGTTGGCGAACAAAGTTGAGCGTGTGTGAGTGTGTAACGACCTGTCCAATTACATTGAGCGATTGAATTCGCTCGCTACCAGTCACTACTTGCTGGCACACTAGCGATTTTGCCAGCTGGCAGCTAGCCGCTATGGCGGTTTTATAATTAAGCGATTTTACTCGCTGGAGTATAAAAACACCAGTATTTAATAGTGACTACTTTTATAAAAAAAAATGTCTACAAGAAATTCACATTAAATTTTAAGTTCAAAATTTGTCTAAGTATCTCGAACATTATTATCAATCATCAGAATTAAAAAATTATAAATTATTCAGTTTTTATAACTGAGGATTGAAAATTTAAAACAAAGATCCTCATAAATAGTTCATACTGTAACCAAAAAATTTAATAAATTAATAAATTCAGTTTTTTTTTACAGATATTTTATAATCAATTGTAGACTAAATTACATATTAAAACCAATAATAACGATTTTGGTTAATTTGTTATATTTTATACACACAATGAAATTTTCAAATGTAATTTTTTTGGTCAATATATATTGTACTTATAATTATATTTTCATTATTATTATTCAGGTCATGAAGTGCAAAAAAAATGGGCTAATTTACGAACTTGTTTTCGTAGAGAATTAAACGCCCAAAAAAACACAAAATCAGGACAAGCTGCAACCAAGAGGCGTAAATATGTGTATTTTGAAAAATTATTATTTTTACTTCCTTGTATGGAAAATCGGCGAACAGAAGGTAACCTGGAACCAAATGATTCTCATGAAGACGAAGACGACAACGATAATAACGACACTGGCCCTACCACTTCAACACCTATTCCTAATCGGAAAAAGAGGACTATAAATGTATCGAAACCAGACGAGTTGGACGAAGCATTAATAAAAGCATTAAATCAGCCGGTTGATGAAGATACAAATTTTGCTTTATCTCTTGTCCCATCACTCCAGAAATTAAACGCAGAAGAAAAACTCGATGCTAAAATTGGTATTCTTAACATTTTCAAACAAATAACACTAGCAAGGCGTTTTGAGACAAGTTCTCAATCAACAAGTAGCTACAATGTCTTACAGCGACCGTTGTCTTATCCTGTATATCATCCAGGGAGTAACATCATGCCACCACCACAACTATCTCAGCATTCAAATTATACGTCCAGTTTTACCACACCACACAGTTTGCCTACGTTTCAAGATATTCAAAATACTCCATCGTCAGAAAATTCTAATGATACAGTTCGTTCTCATTTTTCTAATTTTTCAGATGATACGGAAACATATGACTTATGAACATTGTAATAATATTATATATATATTATTATATTTTTTTTCAATATACTTAGTTTTGCGGTTTTAACTTTAATAAAATAATAAAAGAGAATTAATAATTTTTGTGGTTTATCTTACCGTATCGTAACACTCAATCTTTCTTCCACAGGTATAGAGAGTCTTAACTGTGTATTCTCCTTCGCTATTGCTGGTCCAATTAATTTGACGAGTTCATTGAAGCTTGTTATGCTCATACGATAGTAGCCAAAAAACTTTTCTGGGAAATTCAATAATTTGGAATGCAATGTATGAAATTTTCCATGCAATAATCTACTACTATAGATTGGATGCACCCAATATTCTCTGTTTCTCTTCTTCATTCTCTTCATAATCCGTCTTCGTTGTATTAACGCAATAATAACATTTCTTGACAACATTTTTAAACGAAAGGTATACTAAAAATCGACTACTATCGTCAGCAGAATTCAGTACAACTAGAAAAATCTTTCCAGAGCAGTCGGCCGACTAGCTAAGCTAGTTTGCGTACTCACCACCAACCAAACTGTTTAGTTGGCCCAGTGTGCGCGATAGTAGCCCAACCCGACTAAACTATCGGCCGATATAAAGTCTGTAGTCTGCGATGTCTAATAGTAGCCCAGCCGTCAATTTTAATCGCGGGCGAGCAGCGAGTATTACATTGAGTGACTTTAGTCGAAGCTAGTTAATTCGCCAGCGATTAGGGAATAAATTCGCTCAGTGTAATCGACGCTTAACGAGCAAAGTATACCAAAATGTGGGATTGTCTCAGAGTTCAGGTGCGCGTAACGGTAATCGCTGTATTGATAATATATAGGTACAGTACCTATGTATATATATAATATATAGTAATATAAATATAATATAATATATTAATAGTAGCCAGTAGGTATATAAACAGTATATTATTGTAAATAATAGATACCTAGGTACATATTATTATATATAATATGTGTATGTTGGCTATTGTACATATATTATTATGTTTATAAAATATAAGTAATGATGTACCTAGGTAACAATTGTTACAATAGTTATTGTAGGTTGGTTCGGTTTGGTTAGTATTTGTATCATTTTTATTATATATTATACTAGCTGATCCCGTGCACTTCGTTACCCGTTAAATGTATCAACTCCATATATGACTCAAACTTTGTTCAATTCGTTATTCAGTGTAGTATGGTGTTCAAAATGTATCTTATCTTTTCCGTTGCCCGGAATAAAAATTCTTAATCGCAGCAGTAGGTAGGTACATTATCAGGTAGGCTATCTACCAGCGGTAGATCGGGGCTGTTTGTACATAAGTGTAGATAGAAAACAAAATCCGTGATTGATTAATTGTTTTTTTTTTTCACAGCAACCAATAATATTTATTATTATAATAGCTTTAAAAGTAACCCATGGCGACCATTTATAAACAAAAATGTCCACCTTAAATAGGTATCTAAATCCCCGTTTGAGCACATACCCTGGTATGACCTAGGGGTGTGATTTGTAGCCTATGTCAGCTTATTCTGATGTATAAGCTATATTATTGTAAAGTTTCATTAAAATCCATTCATTAGTTTTTACGTGAAAGAGTAACAAAGTAACAGACTTTCGCATTTATAATAGGATAGGATTTAATTTAATTTATGGATAAGTACATTATAATATAATATATTACGCACCGGTACGCTCAACGCTGTACGCCAGTGCAGATACATATTAGTACATGGCTGCCACTACTTAGTATAGTTAGTAGGGCTCTTTAAGAAATCAATGATAAAAATATAAAATGTCTATTATCTATGATCTATGAACTATGAACATGGTTATTATTTCGATTATGTTATCTCCGATCATCGGTACCTCCTTGACGCACGAGACAAAATTATTATTGTCGCGCGTTATGAACCGTTCGTCCGTGCCGCGTCGAGTCTGCATCTTGTTTGTATTGTATTAACTGTTTAGCGACTAGCGACTAGTGAGTATAATTTATTTTTGGTTTTTACCACGGAGGCACGGACCGCTGTCGATATTATTTTTTATTATACCTAATACCCCTAATACTGTCATTACTCATTTTACTCATTTGACATTTCACTATTTCAGTATATTATTTACTATAGCTTGTTTTCAACACTCATCAGTCTCAGTCATCAGTTGTTTCATAAATGTAAGTACCTACCTATATTTTATATATAGTATCATATTATACCAGTTATATTATATACCGGTTAGAATTATAACCATCGTTCCAGCTACATATAGTAATAAGGTTAAATAATGACAACTATAACAAACAATCATCGTTTACAAACTTAGAAACCGTATAATAAACCTTATAATACATTTTTCGTTTTTAGTTGTTACTGAATAATTTACGAATTGCTAGATAGCACGTTATTCCTGCCCACCCTTCAATTATTTAGGAATTAAATGAAATAATTATTTTATTGTTGATTTGGTTAATATTATTGCTTTAAAGATTTTGAGACTTATTGGCACTTTCATAGTTTTTTTACTTTTTAGTGTTGAATACAAAAAAATAGTAGGTAAGTAGTGGTGTACACAAGTTGCGGCTGTCATATATAGTATGCGTTCTACCTGTAATCGGCTGGTGACAAACACGTTTTTTAATTATTACATTTCTTTTTTAAACTTAAAAATTTAAAATAATCTTAAGTTATATTATATTTTGTAATCTGAGATATTAAAATTATTCACTAATATCATTTTTATTACTACCTACATAATATTGTATTATGAACAGTATAATACATGTAATTATTTTGTTTTACTTTTTTTACATCTACCAATTTTGTTTTTGTTGCAATAATGTCAAGTATAATCTTATTTCTTGGTTTATAATTATTATTTATATATACAGGTAATAAAATGTTATTCATCTAACATTATATTATTTATTTCTAATTGCTCAATAGTCAATTCACGATGATTGTTTAATTATCATATTAGTAACTATTATTATTAATATAAATTCCTAGTTCCTTCTATATCTACTTGTCATTAAGTATGATGTGTGCCTACTAATTTCTCAGTCAATGATAAGTAATGCTAAAATTATAAATTATTTAATTTAAATTAGCTCGTAGATTTTAAGTTTTTATGTTTCTAATTAGCTATAAATTATTATAATATTATAATATTATATATTGTGTGATTTTAGAAGCCCTATAATGTGGTCAATTGTTAATTTTGCTAAAGATAATTCAGTTAGTGCAGTCCCAAGTCATTGGTGGAAAAATGGATATTGTGCCTGGCCGAAAAGTTCCGTTAAACATCCATTATTGTTACTTCAAAGAAGAGCAATTCCAAATAAATTTGATTATGATTTTTTTGAAGCAAGAATAATGCATACTAAAAACCCTATTAGTGAGTGTCTTTGACAATATTTTATTAATGTGTACTAAAATTGTTGTCGAACATTTTAAATAAATATACGATTATATAAATTTTAATTTTTAGAGTCCTACATTGATGCTAAAGAAAGAGCAAGGAAAGCCCAATTTACATCAGAATTATCTTCAGCTGATGAAAGTCAGACTAACAGACGTTCCAATAAATATAATAATAGATCTATTAGCCCTCCAGTTTTCTCAGGTGTCTAATCTATTTATTTTTTTTTATTGCTCTCTCATTTATACCTTACATATTTATTCAATATTGTTATATTATGTGTTTAACATTTTTGTATTTTTTAGATACTAATGATGAAAATAAAAATAAAAATCTTGAAAAAAATCATTATAATAGCCAACCAGAGTCAATCAAAAGTAAAAAAAACAAATCTATCAAGTTTAATAGTCAAGTTTTATCAGGTACTTATACATGCTTGAATACATAATAATATTGTGTTATGTTTATTATTTTTTCAACTTTTTATTTAAAAATATGTTGTTAAATAGTTTTTATATTTTCTTAGATACTGCTGATGATAATAAAAATAAAAGTCTCAAAGAAAACCATTCTAATATCCAACCAGAGTCAATTGAAAGTAAAAAAAATAAACCCATCAAGTTTAATAGTCAAGTTTTATCAGGTACTTATATTCTTGAATACATAATAATATTATGTTACTATTTTTATTATTTCAACGTAATTTTTGTACTTATTGGTCAATTGTTATTTTATGAAGATCATGAAAATATGCATAACTGCAGTCATTCTAAGAGCCAGCCACAAATAGAATCTGGTAATCTAGTTTTGTCAGGTATTCAACTTGAAAATTGTGTCTGTTCTTTGTTTTTAATATATATATTTTTATTTTATAGACAATAGTGATGAAATAATGGATAACGAAGACGACAGTGACATTGATAAAACATATGAGCCTCCTAATCATAATAGAAATGAAATGAGTTAGTTTTTTTTAGAATTATAGGATAAAATCAATATCTAAATTTAAATAATTTAACTTTCAGATAATCATTTTGAAATAATCCAAAGTCCAGTTGGTTCTTGGAAGGTGCATTCGGTTTCATATGAAGAAACTGATGATCAAAATTTAAATGACCAATGCATATAACGTACATCCACGCATAAAACTCCAGAGATGAATAAAGTTAAGAAAAGGCTTTTTATGTCTGACAGTTGTATCGAAAAGAAAAAACTGAAATCCCAGCCTATAGTTTCAAGTAACTAAAGATGATATAATATTAAATCTTTTAAAATTATCTATTATATTAAGATTTTATCTTTTGTTCTTCTTAAAAAAAGACACAAAACGTGTTTTTATTTTTAAATTATATATCAACAGATACTAAGTATTAGTACTTATTTAGTATTTATTTATTAAATTATTACTAATTCTATAATTTCATTGACATAATTATTTATATTTATCTCTAATTTGTTACTCAATATGGTTCTTCAAATTAAAAATCTAATACAATACATCTGAATCAAATATAATAGTGTGAAAAGATTGTACACAATATAATATGTGCACTGGCCATTTCACTCTTATGATAATACATTTATTTGTATACCTATAATATTCTATTTAACATTGTGAGTTCACAGGTTTTGATAATTTATTTCAAAGTTCAACAAAATCTGATGATATATTGGAAATGGAATCTTCAAATCTAAATAATGATACTGGTAATTTAATTTAAAATTTACTTAGTCAATTAAATCTAAATAAGACTAATATATTATTTTCTTTTTTAGAGTTTGTAAATTTTGTCAAATCGTCACTAACCAATCTTAAATATGATTTAAAACTCCTTTCTTATTCAATTGATTCTTTAAAAACAATAATACAAAGCATTGAAGTCAATACCTCACACATTTCTTCTATTAATTCAGAACATAATAATGTTATGGATATTCAAGAGTTGATATGGCCTATATCAAATCCAACGCAATTAGATGTTAATGAACAACTGTTAACAGACACTAACATAAAAAAAAATGAAGTATGATATTTTTATATGTATTTTAATAGAAATTATATTTCATTATATATAACTTTAGTTTGAGCATGTTCTATGTATTCAAATATTTTTATGGAATTGTAATGATTTTAGGTAAGACTGTTGGCAAGATTAGTGGGGAAAAGTCTACCAGAATCAGCTCGGCGAATGATGTCAAAGATGTTTGAAGATTCCTTTCTTCAGCAATATTATTTTTTAGGTTTTAAAGGAAAATCAAAATTCTACGGGTTAAACTCTTGTCAATTACTCTTTGGTAATACTTTTTTCCTTAACCCTAATGGCTATAGTTTTGATTTTAATTTTAGAAAGATACTAATATAATACTATTAACAATTACTTTTTAATAACATATATCATTATTTTAAAATCCATGTCCTATGTACAGTGGACTTTATATAGTGGATATACTTTCCAATGTATATATAGTCTCCCTCCTTCAAACATATAACATAGTAAATAATGGCACATTCAGAATAATCCATATTTAAATCTACAGTGTGATCACGATTTTAGGTACCATTGAATATCTCAGATGGGTGACTTTGTATTGAAATGGGGTTTTCAGGAGGTGATAGGGAGCACTTAAATACATATTTTCAGACCAGTTTCAAATTTTTAGCTCACTCGGTACGCGCATGCGCAATACAACTTACTTTTTTTTTAATGGCAACCCCAGTTTTTTTCTGCAGATTCGGGTAGAGTATTTTTTTTTAAACGTTTATTGCACAGAAAGTTTTTTTCTATTTTCAAAACTGCCCAAGTTAGAGTAAGTCGAATATTGGATTTATGCATAATTCGTGTTTAATGATATTTTCATTTATAACCACTGGAAATAATAAAATAAGTGCCAATTAAATGTTTAATTTACTTTATCTGTTTTCAAATAATTTTTTTTTTTTTCTTGTCATGAGACGTTAGACATTAAAGTTTTGTAGAAGGTCACGGCACCAGTTCCTTTTTAGTCTGCAGTTGGGATTTCCTGGGAGAGTAAGGATGGAACGATCTTTTTTGAGAGGGTTAGGATGAGTTTGGAGCCGTTTATGAAATCGTTTGTAGGAAGTGCGTGCTTCTTTATCTATTGTTTTCATATGAAAATCATTATGAAGAGTGTGGTTTGAAATATAGGGCTCCGCATTGGATAATCGTCGGAGTGATATGTTTTGGAAAGTTTGGATTCTATTAGTGTTAGATTTATTTGCTGCGCCCACAATTGAAATCCATATGTCCAGATTGGTTTGAGTAGCGCTTTGTAGATTGTTATTTTGGTGTTTAGAGTGGAGTTCTTATTTCTAGTTAGCAAAGATCTTAGCAAGCGCATGCGATTGTTTAAGGTTAGTCGTTTGGTTTGGAGGTGAGTTTTTCAAATAATAATTTAATAATACTGTATTGGTCACTAGATTGAATATCTCGAGTATGTGATAATTTTTGTTTAGTAAACTGCTATAGTTGGATTACAATTTTAACTATTTTTATAGTTTAATTTTAGTTTATTTTAAAATAGCTCTAATATAAGATAAGATAAGCAGATAATGTAATTATTAAAGTATTTAAATAAAGGTATTCATTAGTTTGATGAAAAATAAAATTTTACTTTTACTCTGTAACTAGACTCGTACAAAGTGTGTGCGATATCTGTTATGTCTGGTTATTAAGTGCTTCTATAAACTTCGAACAATTCATTCGATAAATGTATTTTATACATTTTATTTTTATTATAATATTACTATTACTATTATCATTATAAGTTATAACTATTTTGCTGTACATACAGTTGACAAAATATCATACACTAAAAATAATGTTTAGTTATTTCACACTTACATTATTATTTCCAGTGGTTATAAATGAAAATATCATTAAACGCGAATTATGCATAAATCCTATTTTCGAATTACTCTAACTTGGGCAGTTTTGAAAATAGAAAAAAACTTTTTGTACAGTAAACGTTTAAAAAAAAATACTCTACCCGAATCTACAGAAAAAAACTGGGGTTGCCATTAAAAAAAAAGTAAGTTGTATTGCGCATGCGCGTACCGAGTGAGCTAAAAATTTGAAACTGGTATGAAAATATGTATTTAAGTGCTCCCTATCACCTCCTGAAAACCCTATTTCAATACAAGGTCACCCATCTGAGATATTCAGTGGTACCTAATATTGTGATCACACTGTATATTATTTTAAATATTAGAGTGATTGAATTATTATTAAATTTGAAGTTAAGAATATTAACTAAGCTTTTTTTGTAGAAAAATATTTATAATTAACAATTAATTTTAAAATTTAAAATAATGATAATTATTGCATTAAGCCCTTCCTAATATTTTTCTTTAAAATTTGATAACTTTAATATACAAATGAAAAATAAAACTAATGAATTGGATTATTTTAAACTAAAAATATAGTATAATATTATGCGTTTGTATGAGGAAACTTAAGTTATTTTAATAATATAGTTTCTGTTAATTTAAATTTGGTTTTTAAATTTGTAGTATTTTTTTCAGATGCTTTAAGAAGTGATAAGAAGTTCATTGCAACACCAGACCATGAAATATTCACTGTAACAGGCAACTAATAGGGTTACGAAAAAAAAAACAACTTGCCAACTAAAAACTAATATAAATTTAATTAATTGTAATTTTTTTTACAAGAAGCGATGTGGAAAGCTACCATCATGTGCTGTAATATACTTAAAAAATTTAAAGTTTGAAATAAATAAATAGAGTTGTATACACAATACACATAGTATTTTTGGTTATTTATATTAATACTATAAATATATAAATGTTATATTTTTTCTATGTATTTTAGGAAAGGTACTGTTGTCAGAAATTATTTAAGCATTTAGCATACCTAAATGTTGACAAATAACATTTGAAACTGGAAAGGCTTCCACAATTTCTAAGATTTACTTGTTTAGTACATTTAGAGCAGGACTATTGTCAAAATATTTAAAAGAATAAAAAACAACATGTGTTTAATATTGTTTTAAAATGTCTCTAATGATATGTAAAAAGCATATTGTAACAATATTTTTAGGATCATTGATGGATTATTTAAAAGAAACATTGATACAATAATGAATGAAAAGATTGTTACAATGTGTGAAATGTAGATTGTTACAATATTTTATAGAAATATTATGATCATATTTTCTTAGCTGCCACGGGTTATTGTGACAACATTTAAACCATATGTATTCAGTAAAAAAAAAACCAATCAAACATATTGTGTCAATAATAATATTTCTTTGAAAATATGTTCAAGAGATTTTGAAAATATAAAAATGCTGTGTGGGAGGGTAACGTTATAGTCACATCGCCACCATGGGGTGGTCCAGAATACAACAAAATGGATGTTATCGAAAATGTGTTTATTTAAAAACTGTTTAACTCGACTTTGCTGTATGTCTGGTCCAATAATGTAAGTTATAAGTCATTGTGTATTTAATACAATAAAAGCATAGTAAAAAAATAATTAATAGACTTTATTAATATAGTACCTACTTTATATTAATTTAATATACCTAACCGTACCTATACATACAACAATATTATAATAATGTATTATTTATGTTTGAATTCATTAGAACAATTCCGTATCAGACGTCGCTCCCAAACCGGTCGACATCCATCTGCATAGCTGTGAGTTGAAAACGTCTATATTTAAAAATTCTTATACTATAATATTTATCTAATAAATCAATTTTCTTTAGCATTCCGCAAGAATGAGCGGTATAGTTTGAAAACTTACCAAAGTTATCTGGTGGATGTCGATACGTTGGTGAAAAGCCGTCACACATCGGCCTGATGTACCTACGGAAAGTTATTATTGGATCGGTCATAATATTACGTTGAGAAGTTATATGTTCGTGAACTCATTTGCAGATTTGTAGGCCAATTCCGATATCATTTTTTAATCATTTCTTAATCATTCTTTGTTTTTATTAAGGTTGAGGTGTAACGGCATTTTAGGGGTGTCGTATATTGCAGACAGTCGTCAAAATAATATTATTTAATATATTATATGTAATATAGGTGGGAATATTTTAAATTGTAAATTATTGACATAGGTCTGTCAGGTCAGGCCAGTCGCCAGTGAAGCAAAATGTGCTGAGGCGACAATAATATTTTCTATATAACACCGCCGTACGCGCAGGCACGGCCCCTTGTGTCGCTGAGTGATTCGGCGAGAACGTAGCTACGACGTGCGTGTGAAACGCCGATCGTAGTACGGGCTAGGCGATCTGAATTTGCGACAGTGTTTTATTTATGTTTGTTTTAATACAATAAAAGTGTTTCCGACCTGAAAACCCGAGTTAAACATTATTTTAGTCATTCTTACGTTCTTACCTTTTATAGGAACAGCGCCGGGATATACGTATGTACTATGTGTCAATGAAGTTTTATTAAACTGAATAGTGCCAAGGTATATGTAATCTTTGAGTCATTTCATCTAGATAGGAACGAACTAAGAATTGACAAGCGCATACCATCGTACCTCAACGAGTTAACAGTGCATTCTAATTAACTTTAGAGAGTGTCATTAACTAGAGAATACGAGGGTAAAGCGATATTTGGTTTACGGCGTATTGTCTAATACGGGTGATACCACAGGGGCTATTGTAATTCCCACTTTATCATACATACAGCCGACAGCCCGATGACCTACATTTTTGTGTATTCTGGTCTACCATATGATGGCCGCGAAGTAAAGATCACGTCACCGTTTATCAGATTGCCCAGTTTAAAAGAGTATCCAACAATTTCATCGGATAGGTACGCCATAAATCGTGGCATAGCACTGGGCCAGCATCATTTTGTCCGGATCAATATCTACAAAAATTACATCCCAATTATTAGAAGCTAATAATATAGGTACTTAATATTTATTGTAATATAATATAATATTAAACTCATTATACCCAGTTATTACGATTAAGTAGAAATAATAATATTTTTCAAATAATATTACAGTGTCTTTGTCGAACAGTCAGCTGTACGAAGTTTCCGCTGCGCCACAAAACTAGTCGACACCGGTCGCTGAACATGGGAAGTCCTCAAGTCCACCAAGCATCGTATTGATGAATCAACAATACATCTTACATCTTACATCTATCATTGCAATCTTATAATTATTCACCTGAATGCATGATATCCTGAATGTACAGTTAATTTATTGCTACCCATCTACAAAGTCAACACTGTATTAATAAAAGTATTTATTGTTAAAATAAAATTGAGTTCTACATTATTTGTAGGTACTTAATAATTATTTGGGTATACGTATAAAGGAAACATATTTTAATCATACAAAATTAGATAAACTAAAAGACAAAAATAATAAGTAAATACGTCGTGTTAAAAATAGTTTTTAATTAATATAGGTAGGATAGGTACCTATATGTAGGTAGGTACTTATCCAAAACTCGTTTATCAGAAATTAAATAAAAAGGGAGGTCAATAAAAAAAAAAAAATTGGAAGTGACTCTGCTGAAGTAGGTTACAAGTGGGTGACTGTTATGGATAGTGTTAAATTTGAATTCAATGATATAATATCATTGTATACGAAAAACAATTTTAAGTGGAGACGATTTGTCAGCCTAGGATATTGTATACTATACTTATATTGATATTATTAAATATTATTAATACCGTAGCCGGTTAAGGTGAATTATTATTATTTGTTTATTATCATATTTGTATATGACAATATATTTTAGACGTTTCAATTACCCACGAATAATATTTTTAAAATAGGTATATATATTACAAGTTACAACGAATTAAGAACGATATTGCAAAAATTAATTGCCGGAAATCATTAGTTTTTAACTGAAAACGACACGGAAGTCTGAACTTGGCGGTCAGTCTTATTTTTAAGTTATATATATCATAGCCAATTGAAATTTTTGGTATTTTCATATGTACCCGGTGTGGTCACTCGCACACTGCGCTTGCTCGAACAATTATTTAAATCAAAAACATCCCTCGACTTGTTATGTAAAACCACCATGGGTGGGTGTCAGAATTATTTTTGCATCATCAATTTTAAAACGTTGATTTACCTAGATTAAAAAAAAAATTAATTTGTAATACTTAAGCTCGGTAAACTTTAAGCGTTGTACGGGTGCGTAAAACACCGAAAATCGTGAACTTCGTAAGGCTATACCATAAAAACCAATGATTTCCCGGTAGTCGAGTTTTGGACAAGTACCTACATAGGTAACTTATAATAATTCATATTGTAAATTAATTAGGTACCAAAAAATATAACTTCTCAAACACTGTGTCTATTGTTACTGGCGGGAGAATGTATTAGAATGTCTATAAACTTGCGGACTAGTTTGTATACATAGTTAAATTTGGCATGCGAACTATAATTGAAATAGAAAACCAGAATAGGTGCATTGCAGATCACAAAAATTTCTGTAAAAGAACATACGATTTATAAATATACCTATAGGTATACTGAGTATAATACTATAATATATAAATTCTTTGGATTTATGATGGTAAATAATATATTTTATAATATCTATGGCAATCGTCAATTGTCGAAATTCGTCGGCGACGGTGAACAATTCTAATAATTTCAGCAAATACTATTGTATTATAAATATAATATATTGTATATTTTGATTTCAGTGAACAAAAAAATAATAGGCCACAAATATAAACGGACAGTTCGTTAAACCGTATATATTATAATGTAAGTTTTAACACAAACTCGCAAATTTCGTTATGGTCAGGTTATTTTCATAAAATATTTCGATACTTTCAAGTTTCAGCTCACCGGAGTGAGATGATTGGATGAAGATGGATGGAGATAGCTGTTTCTTCGGCGATGACGGCACTCTAGCTACGTTTCACCGGAAGAGTAGATGTTTACGAGTAAGTTTGTTTTCATATTATTACCTACTATTTTACATTTACTTTTTAGACTTAAATCAAATATTTATTGCCACGGACAATCTGTTGTGGCGTAGGTGACGTAGAAGCATTTATAAGTTTAATCCCAATAGCGCAATGTATAAAATACGCGAGACCGTCTTCGTTTCACCACGCCAAGTTTAATACGCACCTTTTTGCATGTTATACTATACGCCGTGTATCACCTTAGGTTTGCGCGAAGTATTTAAAACAATATAATATTATTAATCTTTATATTTTATATTTTTACACACATAAATACATTATACACCTCATATATTTTATTAGCATACTTACACATTTTTTAGTGTAGTTTATAACCTAGATGGATATAGATATAGTTATTAAATGTCTTGCAATTATATATTTTACTATAATTATTAATTTCATTATAATATAATATAACAATACACTTTAAATTAAATTAGTTGTAATCAAGACAGACAGTCTTAAAACAAACTCTTTTCTGGACGTTTTCAAAACGTATTATGCTTAAAAAAAATTGCACAGTTGTCGTAGCAGTCCGTTTCTATATCAACCCGTGTGACATCAAATAGGAATTATTCTTGTTTTTTTAAATAGTTTTTTCGAAAAATATATGTAACATGTAGGTAAAGCTCATGCAGTTATGAATTTATAGTTAATGGAAATGCGGATGTTTATACTTCATAGATATTTTTTTAGTTAATAATCGTGTAAATAATTTGATTAAACAATCAGGTACCTACTCATCACTAGTATCAATTTTATTATATTACGTGTAAAATCACCGACACAAAGTGCAGACTGCATTTAAAAAATTAAAAGCATAAAATAAAATATAAAATAATGTTGTAGTAAAAGCTGGAAACTGTAGTTTATTCTAATTTATAATCCAATTAATGTAATCGAGAATGTAACTATTAAATTCATCATTGAATGATTATTCAGAGATCACTTTGGGATAAATGTAAATTAAATTAAAAATAATTTAAAAACATTTAGTGAAAGGAACAAGATTACTGCTAATATTTAAGTCTTAATTATTATTAACAAATAAATACAAATAATAGATACTTTAATAGCTTTTTACTATTAACACTCAGTGTAAATATATTTTCTGATCGACTTACCTATATGTAAGTACCTTCTATAAAATAATTATTCATATCAAATAATCCAAACAATTTAATGCAAGGATTCTCATAAATTGATCTTACAGCAGCCTTAAAACACCAAAAATACATTTGTATATCATTTACAAAATTTTAGTTCCCTATTATGGTGTGGGTATTAATACAAACAATAAATTGCTATTCGAAAACACAATTTCGTATACCTATTATTATTTACTAAATACCTACAATTAAACTAAACTAAAAATAAATATATGATTACATACTGAGTGCCTATAATATAATATTATATATGAAAATTGAATCTTTATTATGAATACTTATCGTTTACACAGACCACAAGAAAAAACAATTAAAAATATTAAAAAAATAAAGAACACATCATTATAAAATTAATACAGTCATCGATCCGCTCAGAATCTAAAATTATAGACTTGAAGTTTTAGAAATATAGTTGGTATTATAGTATTTGATGAATTTACTGAATACGTTTATGGCTTTATGTTAACTCTAAAATACAGTAATCACATTTTTATTTAATAATTCATAAAATACAATATACTCTTATAAAAATATTCTTGTGCTTCTGATATCTATTCACCACCTTAATCAATAATTAAATTGATAAACGAAAATAATAATTTAAATATTACCTATATCATATTATTATAATTCAAATTCAAAATTATAAACTATTTTGGTTTATTGTCATATCAAATTTCAATGAACAAATAAATTGTTCCTTAACACGGAACTCTTTGATATAAAAAGTTGCATTATATTATATCCGTGGATTCATCATACTGACGTACCTAGTATAATATCTATCATTTATTTATTTAATCTATGGCAAATCTCAAAGTCGTTGCAGAAGACACAGTCGATTAATAATTCTAAAATTTCAATAAGCAAAGAAGATATGAGCAAAAAACTTACTGCGTTTCGTATAATTTTATTTTTCATAAATCACAATATTCTAAGTTCTGGCGTTATTCTGGAGCGTTTCCTCGTGGGCGTCGCAGTTCACAGATGTCACGGATTCCGCCGAGTCGATAATTAAAGTAAGTTTGTTTATATATTCTTTTGGGGCTTAAATTTACTTTTAAGACTTAAAACAAATATTTAATGTCACGAAAAATGTGCCATCAAAGTGTTGTAGGCGCATATTTTAGTTCCGAACTAGAAATTTATAAAATACGTGAGATATAAACGTCGTCGTCGTTTGTCCAGTCCCTGTTCGTAGAATAATTATAATTAATAGGTACATACCTATATAGGGTACTTAATATAAATAAATCTATGTTTTGGTTTAATTTAAAGAAATATATGTTATGACTTATAACTGATAATAGTCATAAGATACAATTTTAATTAATAACTGGTAAAATTTTTTCCAAATACAACGTTATAAGTTTATATGTAACAATTAATTTAGTGTCACATACTTAACTTCTATTGTTCACCTAATATTTATATTCTATATCATAGGGATTAGGGATGTATAACCATAAACCATGTACATATAAAAGTATATTCACGGAATGGTCAACTGCCTATCCTGACGTGTGCAGTGCTTATGAATAATATACCTACTCATATACTCGTAAAGGTATATAAATATAAACGTATAAATTATTAAAATACAAAACGAAAAAAACGAAAAACGATTCTGAGCAAAGACATCGTTAACTAATAAATAATATTGAGATTAAAGTAATTTATTTTACTATTAGGCATTAGTACCTTCAATAGTAGGTTAAAGTCATTTTTGCCCTAAAAACTACATTTGAAAGTATCATCGTGTATATAAATTATAATAATATACTCTAAAAGTTTCATAAATCCGCGAATACCTACTTTTTTCAAATTACAACAAAATAACTAAAATCGTTATTCTTGGTTTTAATAAGTAATTTCGTCAAAATTTTAACTTATAATATCTTTAAAAAGTAACTGTGTTTATAATAGATTTTTTAGATTTTTTGGTTACAATATGACTGGGTCGGCGGGATACTGGGAACATTCCCGGTGGGCCACTACTCAAAAATGATTTGTTATTGCTATTTATTTATAATTATTATTAATATAGAAGATCGGCATAAATCGGTAGAAAATCGGTATAAAAATGAATTGTAAATATTTTTTATTTTCATACCATGACGCGTGTGTGAAAAATTGTTTATATTAAGTGTTTAAGATGTTAAATTTCGGTTCGGCTGATTGTCCACCGCCCTCACTCTTCAGCATCAATGCATCACAATTTATTATTTATAAAAATTGCATTTTCTGAATTTTCTAAAACATTGCTTTCCAAGCAAAGAATTCGTTTCATATATTATCAACGAATTGAAAAATGAAATTAGAACATTTATATGGGATAAAGTCAATTTTATAAAAAGTTATTAGAAAAAAATTAAATACAATTAAATTTTTGTTACTTATATTTCTAATTTTTACGTACCCATTATGTTCGATACTATAACTTCAGTTTTCAGCTATAGAAAACAACACTTGCCAATATGGAATTACTGTCGAAGTTTCTTATTTTTAAATATTAAATAGCATCTGATTGACTGATGTGCTATAATGAAACTCAAAATATAACGTAGACTCTACATATACACCTATCTAAATTCTATTTTATATTCGTTTAAATTGGACTTAATTTTTCTGGCCAATTTATTAAGCTTTGTAATATAAGTGCAATAAATCGTATTTTTAATGTATTTTTCTCATTTTTAATGCATTTTTAATCCACGTCCTATTTATAACTTAACGTCATTTTGTATATACCAATCGATTAGTGTACACAATAAAAAATATAATATTATTGATGGGTTAATAGGTTCATAACTATTATGTAGGTAGGTACAGTTTTGTACGTTCAATGTAACGTTCTTAATTCAAAAAGTAGCTAAATGAGTTAAATGAGAGTGGGGGAGGATATTTCTGATTTTTTAACATGCACTATTTCAAGGGTTTTTAATCTGAGGGGCGCACCACTCTAAGGAGGAGTGACACAATTTCGTAAGGGGGGGGGGGGCGTGAAAATGTTTAAAAAAAACACGAATTTATTTAGTTATTTTGTTATTTAGGTAATACATATTAATTAATAGGTATTTCTTAAATTTTTTTATTATTTTATTCGAAACATAAAAATTAATATTAGGTATTTATTGGTAGGTTTATATAATATCAGTAGACTATAACGCATAGGTCATTAGAATATTGTAGAACATTTTACTGCATAAGATGCATGTTATTTCAGAAATGATATTCGTCAGTGAAAATGTTCAAACTGAGAATAATATATCATAAGCAGATTGAAATGTGTGAACGTTTCAGTGCTTCGAAGACCAAGTTTCGTGGCAGATTTTGATTCCGTCACGGGGTATGTAATTTCTTATTTCTCAGTAGGTTTTTTTTTATTATTGTTAATTGATCAAAGGATGTATTGTCCGAAATTTTTCAATATTTGTATTGTAATTATACTGGTATAACACTATTCCGGCTATCAATAAAGTCGAGTTAAAAATTAGAAAATTAGCGAGGTTTGTTATTTTTTTAAGTAATTCTTTCGAGTAGGGAATTCGCTCAATGATATTTAAATATTTTCACCGATAATCAAGTACGATGACTTGTAGGTAACTACAGACTGAGTGAATAGGAATTAGGAAGTGTGTGATATGGCGAAGATAAGGAAATGGGTCAACAGGGTTTCAGAATGTTTGGTGTATGAAAGGGAAAGATGAAAAAGAAATGTAAGGTTAGGGTAGGTAAGTGGAGTGAGGGTAGCAGATATGAGAATAATAAGTTAAGTGTTAAGGTACAAAAGAGGATAGAATAAGAAATTAATTAATTAAGGGTAGTGTACATATTGTAGTGAAAAAAAGAGAGAATAGGTTTAGGTGGTTCGGTCACTGTATGATAAGAGATAGTGAGAGTGGCTATAGAAGTTAATTTAGGGGGGAAATGAGGGGCGAGAAGACTGAAGAAGAGATGGATAGACAGAATACCGATCATATGGAGGAGTGGAATGAGAGTGGCTGAACCTGTATATAGCTGTGAGAGACGGGGGAAGAAAAAGTGTAAAGGTAGAATAGTTATGTTAACAATGCCGAATACGTAGGAAAAGATCTTGAATTGCAAAGGCCCTATTGACTTTTTTGGCTTCAACTAACCATAGGTTTACATAACTAACCTTCTTATGACGCATTAGGACACTTTGAATAAAAAGAGCCTGAGTTGCATGTTGCCGAAATTAGGTGTTTGATTATCAAGTTGATCCTTTAAATTGTTGACATCTTAATCCATGCTATGGATGAAGCCCATAGATAATAAAGATACGGAGGGGAAGGCAATTGAGGCTCCTATAGTTTTTGTAAATAGAAAATGTATAAAATCAATAGTTTTAATTTAATATATGGTTTTGTGTTTTAATATCATATTGTCAAAGAATTCTCAAGGTTATCTTTCCACATTTTTTTACATTGTACCTTTTTCTCATTTAATTTTTTTGCATCCTTTATAAATTACATTCGTTTTTATACATTTTCTAATACATATATTACGGTGATACACCTCTGGTCATAATAACTATTCGTGTATTTTAATGTAAACAATACACACAAATGTTTTCTGTTTAAGATTCTGGAAATTTTAGTTTGAAGTTTGTAATGTGTACTCCCACAATATAATTTATTAAAATTTTTTTTTTGTTTTCTAAAATGCATTTTCCCTGGCGCCTGCAGGAACCCTGCTTCAATTTTTTCGAAATTTTCTTAACTAATGGCGAATTTTTTGTTGAGATTTTTTAAACATTGATAACCTGATACCCTAGATCTGTTTTATCATTCTTTAGTGAGCTTATCATTTTGAATAGTTTTTCTGTTTAAGATTCTGGGCGTTATAGTTAATTTTTTTTTTTGTTTTCTAAAATGCATTTGCATTTTTCAATTTTTTTTATGATTTTCATTGTACACAAATTTTTTAAACATTGACAATCTGGTACCTTTTAAATAATCCTTCTTTAATGAACTAATTATTTTGAATAGTTTTTTCTGTTTAAGTTTCTGGGCATTTTAGTTTGAACTTTGTAATGTGTATTCCTACACCAAAATTTTTTTTTGTTTTCTAAAATGCATTTGCCCGCGGGCGCCAACACTCCCCTTCAATTTTTTTTATGATTTTCATTGTAGACAAATTTTTTAAACATGGACAATCTTCTTTAATGAAATAAATATTTTAAATAGTTTTTTGTGTTTAAGATTTTGGAAATTTTAGTTAGAAGTTTCTAATGTGTATTCCGACAATATAATTTATTAAAATTTTTTTTTGTTTTCTAAAATGCATTTGCCTGCGGGCGCCAACACCTCCCTTCAATTTTTTTTTATGATTTTCATTGTAGACAAAGTTTTTGAACATTGACAATCTGGTACCCTTTGAATAATCCTTCTTTAATGAATTATTTATTTTGAAAAGTTTTTTCTGTTTAAGTTTCTGGGCATTTTAGTTTGAACTTTGTAATGTGTATTCCTACAAAAAAAATTTTTTCCACATTTTTTTTTGTTTTCTAAAATGCATTTGCCTGCGAGCGCCAACACCTCCCTTCAATTTTTTTTTTATGATTTCATTTCTAGCCAAATGTTTTAAACATTGACAATCTGGAACCCTCTGAATAATTCTTCTTCAATGAACTAATTATTTTTGAATAGTTTTTTCTGTTTAAGATTTTGGAGATTTTAGTTTGAAGTTTGAATGTGTATTCCCACACTATAATTTATTTAAAATTTTTTTTGTTTTCAAAAATGCATTTGCCGGTGGGCGCTAACACCTCCCTTCAATTTTTTTTTTATGATTTCAACTTTAGTCAAATTTTTTAAACATTGTCAATCTGGAACCCTCTGAATATTTCTTCTTCAATGAAATAAATATTTGAAATAGTTTTTTCTGTTTAAGATTTTGGAGATTTTAGTTAGAAGTTTTTAATGTGTATTCCTACACTAAAATTTTTTCAAAATTTTTTTTTGATTTCTGAATTGCATTTGCCTGCGGGCGCCAACACCTCCCTTCAATATTTTTTTTATGATTTCAACTTTAGTCCAATTTTTTAAACATTGACAATCTGGTACCCTCTGAATAATTCTTCTTCAATGAAATAAATATTTTGAATAGTTTTTTCTGTTTAAGATTTTGGAAATTTTAGTTAGAAGTTTTTAATGTGTAGGAATACACAAAAATTCATTTAAATTTTTTTTTTGTTTTTTTTAATGCATTTGCCTGCAGGTGCCACCACCCTGCTTCAATGTTTTCGAAATTTTCTTAACTGTTGTCGAATATTTTGTTGAAATTTTTCAAACGTTGGTAACCTGATGCCTTAGCTCTGTTTTATAATTCTTTAGTGAGCTTATCATATTGAATAGTTTTTCTGTTTAAGATTCTGGGCATTATAGTTTGTAATGTGTATTCCAAAAATAAAATTTTTTCAAAATTTATTTTTTTGTTTTCTAAAATGTATTTGCCTGCGGGTGCTAACACCTCCCTTCAATTTTTTTTTTTTTTATTTATATAACTCTAGTTGAATTATTTGTATTGACTTAAACATTGACAATCTGGAACCCTCTGAATAATTCGTCTTCAACGAAATAAATATTTTAAATAGTTTTTTCTGTTTAAGATTTTGGTAATTTTAGTTAGAAGTTTTTAATTTGTTTTCCAACAATATAATTTATTTAAAATTTTTTTTGTTTTCAAAAATGCATTTGCCGGTGGGCGCTAACACCTCCCTTCAATTTTTTTTTTATGATTTCAACTCTAGTCAATTTTTTTAAACATTGACAATCTGGAACCCTCTGAATAATTGTTCTTCAATGAAATAAATATTTTAAATAGTTTTTTCTGTTTAAGTTTCTGGGCATTATATAATAGTTTGTATTTTGTAATGTGTATTCCTAAAATAAAATTTTTCCCACATTTTTTTTTTGTTTTCTAAAATGCATTTGCCAGCGGGCGCCAACACCTCCCTTCAATTTTAAGATTATGAGCAAAGCGGTGAATGTATTGATTTTACAATTATGTGTGTTTTTTTTTTTTTGTGTCCGTCATCACCTTTTAGGACAGTAAAAGTGCTTGGATTTTCATCAACAGTAACTTTTCTGATAGGAAAGTGAATCTAGTTGGTACTTTGGGGGTGTCAAAATTTCCCAGTTGTTCTCAAAAGCGACGTGAAAAACAAAAGAAAAATTAAGGAAAAACATGAATTTTTACGCAAAATCTGTTTTTGAGAAAATCGACTATGGTTTTTGGTGTATTTCTAAAACAAATGACCGTAGGGACATGAAATTTTGACTGTATGTTTATATTAGCATTTTCTATACACCATAAAATTTTTTTATATGGTTTTTTTTTCTATAAATATCAATAAAATTTTATCTGTTGAGTAAAAAAGCGTGAAAATTTAATATAAGGCTCCTGATATATCGTTCTAATAGCAGTTGAAAAATATTAAAAATACATAGGTACAAATTTTTTTTATAAGCATTTAAAGTTAAAATGTTGACAACATTTATCAAATTTATAATTTATTAATTATTTTGTAGTTAAAAATTTATTAAATGTTCAACTTTTATAGCTAAGGATTGAAAATTTAAAACAAGGCTCCACGTAAATAGGTTATATATAAATTACTTTATTCACAATAATATCATGAAATATACTTGGCAATATCATAGGCTTATTTTCGCTCAGAATCGTTTTTCTTATACAATAATATTATATCATTGAATTCAAATTTAACACCATCCATTACAGTGACCCACTTGTAACCTACTGTACAGCAGAGCGACATCCACTTATCCACCTTTTTTTTTATGATTTCAACATTGTGGCAAGGGTGTTTTATTCGAAAAGTCCTTTATGTTGTGACGTGGTGTCCCAATTTTGAAAGGACAGCAATGATGTCTTCATGTGAAGTTGTTGGGTGGAGATTTCGAATAACTACGCATAGCAGGTGAATAAAATTTGGCTGGTAAGTATGAAAACTTACTTCATTCTCCATTATAAATGCGTTAATAACGGATTGTACTGTTCATGCCTTCACGGAAATGCAAAAAACATTTTTTAAGTTTATATTTTGATTAGTCAATATTTCTAATGGTTTAATTATAAAATCAAAATCATATTATTTTTATTAAAATGATGAATTACTTTATTTTATTATACTACTACATGGATTACAGATAATTGGTATGCATTTTATTATTTTAGTATTTAATATTATTATTTGTTTTCAGGAAATTTGAGTTATTTTTAACTATATTTGAACGAGTTATGTTGTCACAAATTTTTGTTTCGTCAATTTCACTCATCATACTTTGGTTTAATTTAATAATGGTAAGAAAATATTGGAATACTTACAAATTGTATTACATTAGCTATATAAATTCAATTTTTAAATTATTAAATACAAAATAATAAGTCATGTACGAATGTAAATGAAGTGATAATTTAACTGGAGTAAAACGATCTTAGAGTTTCTTCAACAATGGTACATTTGCGATTTCTGGAGATACGTCAGTAAAAACGATTGTGGCAATTCCTTCATTCTTGTTTCAAATATTTATGGCGTGTTATTTATTTGAAAACATACACAACCAAGTAATTTGAAATTTATTATTTTTAGTATGATTTAGGGATTTGCATTGTATTTAATACCACAAATTTACAATTGAATATGAACAATAATTAGTTCATTATAACTATTATAAGTAGGTACATATCACCTAATAAGATTTATTATGTAATATAATATATAAATTTATAAACTAAAAATACCTATAATGTATCAATTCAATAGATCATAATTCTAATCATGTATTTTATATAACCAATAGACATTGTATAAGTTGTCTGCATACTTTATACAGTATAAACATTATTCTGATAATTTTCCACGCTTTGTAAAATAAAAGCTTGCAGTAAAAAAATTTAGATGCAGGTTTAAGAGTACACACATAGAAATATCGGTGTTGATTTAGCAATAATTAATATGTTGAATACAAATAAGTTAAATTAAGAAATATTTGTATTACACATGACGACAATAACGCGTTGAATTGAGTTACATAGAGTAACAACACACATTTTCAAAATTACTCATAACTTATACTATTTTAAATATACGTTATGCTTAAATTTATGTAAGATTAACTTATTGTAACTAAAAAATATATTAATATGACATTTTAATATTATTAATTTGAACAATAATTGTGGGTCGAATCAACAGTCATGAATCTCATTTTGACCGCCATAATATATTTTATAGGGAATGGATTTGATAACTGCAATGATGTTAAATCAACCCCATTATACATTAAAACAACGTGCGATAAGAAGAAAAATGTACTGGATGTCTACATTTAGGACAAACTTCCCGCCGCCGTGGCCGCGTCGCCCAATTTCCCAAGATATTGATAACTGTCGTCTGTGCACCATTGTTCGTGTGTGTGTTTTCTTTTTTTGTATTAATAGTTTTATTACGTTTAATGTGCACCATACGTCCTTACGTAACCGGTATTATTTAAAATTCCAATTAATTTCCGTGTTCGGTCTCCGCGTTCTTCGCGATAGTCGCTAAATACTTTTGTGATCAATTTAATATTGTGCACATTTGTTAATTTGGATTAATTTATGTCATCAAATATCAATACGAATATGGATTTGTTTGAAAATAAAGTACGTGTTAAATTAACAATATATTTTTAAAGAATTCAATTTTTTTAGTGTAATTGAGTGGTGTTCTTAAACGAATATTTCGTTTTCTGTAAAATATCTATATAGTTTCTATATCTGGATTCATTCGCACCGCAGACAACTGCAGTAGCACAGCAGTCTGTTGGAGGAAATTTTGATTATACCTAAGTCCAAGATATTTCAAATAACCATTATACAGTTCTATCTGCGCCTACAACGGCTACATCGACGTCTAAAAACGGCTCAAAAGAAAGACCATCGCCATTGGAACATAAGAAATATGGTAGTTATAAGCCAATGGAATGGGCGATTGAAGTAAGTATATTATTTAAATTCGGATAAGTAATTCTACATTTTGATTAACTTTCTCAGGCTCATATATAATCAAACTATTTACATGCTATTTAAATACAAAAATTACCCAACATGTTTTAAGTACTTAAAATTTTTTTACAGACCTTATTAGATTTAATACACATCACCAACGATGGTAGATATATTTTAGCCGATGCTGAACAAAATAATGGGTCCCTATCTGATGATTCGCAAAATTTGCTTACACAACTTTTGATCAATCATCTGTTTCAAGACAAGAGCAAGTAAGAATATTTTTCATCATAATTAGTTAATAGATAATATTTTATCAGGGTTGGAGTGTATTGTGTATAATATAGTTTACATAAGCGTGTGCATCGCACATGTGGCCATGTGGTAGGCAAATATACAAGATCCTATTTGATAATAATATTTAGAGCTGAAAAAGGGTTAACTTTTGTACATGGGAACATTGATTTAATAAAATTGGGAATATACCTAATGTCCTAATACTAATATATTTAAATTAAATAAGCTGTGATAATGTAAAATAAAGTATGTTATGTATTGGTCATTAAATGTAGAATATATTTTTACATTTTTTTATTTAGGTACTTTATATTTTTATTTAAGAATAAAAAACAGTTAAGTGATATAAAAGTCACATATTTAAATAATACTAAATATTCTGCTGAATCCAATACTTTTAATCTGCACATGTCTATGGGCTATGATTATTTACAATACTATACTCGCAGTAAAAAAATACATTTTACCACAATATAGGTATAAGATAGATAATCATAAGTTGTATTGTTTGTTATTACAGAGGAATTGATCTATTTTTTAGAAAAATTTCCAATTTAATCGTTGAAGTATTTCCTAAGGAGCAAAAGGTATAAATCTTATAATATTAAAATACTTCTTCACATTACAAACTTATAAATGTTATGTACTTATGTATCATTATTTTTAATTAATTCTTAGTAAAATAAATTAATAATATTGTCTTTAGAGCATTTACTTTATACCAGCCAAAACAGAAGGTGCACATCAATCACATGCTAAAGGAAAATTAATCGAACGATGGAAAAATGTGGCTAGACGACTACGATCAGTTGGTGTCTTATCTGTTGTAAAAAACATTGCAACATTCCAGAACTGACAATTTCATTTTCTGGTAAATTTTTTTGTGGTAAACTGATAAAATTAAAATAATTGATTTAGATTGAAAACTATGTTTCTTTGGTAACAATTTTTGTTTTCCTTTTCAAGGATGGAATGTTAATTACTTTTTACTAAATAATACTCCATCCACATTTGTAATAGGTATACAAAAAATATATAATTTTATGTAAAGGTACAAAATATGTATTAAAAAGAATCATTAACAAAACCATGTTATAGGTATGTTATTGCATACATGTAGGTACCTAACAAATTTGAATTTATTATAATGGTTTTTATAAAACTTAGATTCAATTATTCGTATGGCAATAATTATTTGAATACAGTACCTATGTTTTAAATTCATTTTTACATTAAAAAAAATCAAAATGTTTATAAATCACAATTGGTACCTATTTATGTAAAATTTAAATTTGACCAATGTTATGTAATATTTATATAAAACTGCTAATTCCTTTTTTTCTTACATTCAAAATTAATTTTGTATCATCTCATCTAATTTTAAATTTCAAAGATTTTACAAATTCTCTAAAAAAGTTATCGCTGAATTACTAATAAATTACATGTTTTTTTTTCACTTATAGAAGATATATATGCTGCCAAGCAATGGTTGGCAAATGATGGATTAACTGCTAGTTTTGAAGTTGTTTTATCTAAGTGGCAATATACATTGGAGTTAAGAAAAAATGAAATTTTGAATCCCAACAGTCTGTGTTTGTCAGACATTTTTGAATTGTGGCCTGTTCTTCAAGGTCCAAGAGGATTTGAATTGGTATGTTCTATGTATTTTTATTTATTATAAGATAAGAAGATATTAATTACATAGACTAAGAAACTTTTTTGTAATAAATATATAAAAAAATCTGTTTTTATTTTCAGATTATTAAAGATTTTGAATTATGTTACTCAAACACTTATTCAGAACAATTTAAAGATTGGAACTGTTTCTTGAATTGTTGGGATATTTTTACTGCTAAGCTTTTGCAAATTAGGAAAAATTCTGTCAAAGACAAATATGCCCGTAATCTCTTATCAGTACTAGATTTGGCTGTACTAAATGGAAGTATGTATAACAATTTATTTATATTAAACCATAACTAATTTTTACAATTTCATCTCAAATTTCTAATTTTGTATTTTCTAAATATTTTTTATCTGAAATATAAAAATATACTTCTATAGACTGTAAGTATTACTATACAAATGTATATAAATACCAGCTACTCTAGTTTTACATACATATTTTTATGGTAATTATTTACTATTTGTATGTTGGTCCTATGAAATTAAATTATCAATTTAATCTTGAGGGCTCAATCAAAAATAACAAATTTATATTATTATATTTATAATTACTAACCAAACTATTTTTTACTAAATTACTTTCATTTTTATTTGTTTTTTAGATGTAAAAACAACAAATGCTTTGAAATTACTTTTGATTCTGTATTTAATTCCAACCAAAACACTTATTTGTAATACAACCCTAAACAATAAAAGTAAATCTTGGAAGCCATATTTATTAGAATCTGCTTCAGCATTTTCTTATTTTTGTATGGTTAGTATTGTTTTTATATAACATTTTACATTAATTTATTCTAATGATAACTTTCAATTTGAATAGAATCTCATTGGACTTCAAGAAGACATTGAGAAAGGGCTTTCGAGGTATAGTCAACAAGGAGCCACTATACAACCTTACATTACCATTGTTGGGAAAGATTATAACTCAATTGATACATGTTATATTAGGGTAAATCAAAAGTTATGGTTGTTCGACTGTCCTGTTAAAGCTTTGGAGGTTTGTTTTAAATCGTATTTTGTTTTCAATTGTTCCTATCCCAAGGAGTGTTATGACCCTTGGATAGTGATTCAACAAGAGTCGTTTAAACTTGTAACTGCTTACGATAGATCAACTGCAACTACAACTTCAGTAATTAGTAAACTACAATCATTATAGAAAATAAATATTTTCATTTTTAATTAATTTTCAACTGTAATATTAACATATTAAGTATAAAGTACTACTTATATAATAACGGTAACAGTAAAATATTTTCTTTAAATATTATATTTATAACATTTTTAGATTTAAATTAATAAAAAGTATTAGTAAAAATGTATTGCTGCTTGTTATGTAATTTAAGACGTACATCGATTAATAAGCTTATTTTGCATTTGAAAGTCTATCATAACTTTGATAGTCACTCAATATACACATGTAACCAAGGAGGATGTGTGAGAGATTTACAAGGGTCTGAAAAATGCAGAAAACATTTAATGGTAGTTCATTCCCAGAATGTTGAAACAATTAATTTGAATACTCCAGTGTTACAATTAACCAATGATTTAAATAAATCTTCGTTCGAGCATGAATCAAATCATTTTTGTAGTGCATCTAATAAAACTTCTAGTACATCCTATAATGAGATTATTATTAATTGTGAATTAGAATTTATTACCAGTCTGTACACAAAACCAACTGTAACAGAAATCCTTATACAACAAATAATATTATGGAGTATCCATGTTATTTTCCAGTGAGCTTATTTTACATTTGAAAAACAAAGTCATGTCTGTTTTAGAAGTATGCAATACTTCAGATAAAAATGAAATTGTGTCAATGTTTAATGATTTGGAAAATCCTTTCTTAAACTTTAAAACTGAGTATCAAAGAATGAAATATGTTGAGTCTAATAATTTAATGTTTAAATCTAAAACAATAGTATTGGGCTTTACTCCTGAAAAAAAAAAAAATGTTTCAGGCATAGATAAACTAATAATGGTACCAGTCCAAGGGCATTTATTACCCATTAAACAAAATTTAAAACTGTTCTTTGAACTTCCGGGAGTTTATAATACAGCCTTAGAGTATACTGAAAATGCTATGAAACAAAAAGATATTCTTACATCATTTTTAAATGGTAGTACTTGGAAGACAATTAAGTGCAAATTTTTTGATAAAATAGTTTTTCCTATTTTCCTTTACTACGACGATGCTGATAATTCAGTGAATATTCAGGTATATTTTGTTCTTGGGTTAGTGTTGGGGGATAACTTGGGTCTCAATTCTATACTTGGTTTTGTAGAAAGTTTTTCAGCAAATTATTACTGTAGAATTTGTTTCTCTCATAAAACACCCTTCAAAAAATGCTCTTTGAAAGTACTGAATATCTAAGAAATGTCGAAAATTATAAATTAGATGTCCTAAAAGCCAATGTATCTGAAACAGGTATATGTGAACTTTGCATATTCAATGAAATTCCCAATTATCACGTTACTGTAAATAGTGTATGTGATTTTATGCATGACATTACAGAAGGAGTTGCACGTTACGATATGGCTTTAATCATTACCAGTGTTTATTTCAGGGGGGTGACCGGAAAATGTATACCCCCCCGAAAAAAAGTATGACATTATTACGTAAATAGTATATTATGGTGCGATTATATATAAAACGAGTTATCGATGAATTGTCAGTTATTTCGTGCGAAGATGATATAATAAATAAATATTTAATATAATAATATCTTGGGTATTACTTTTTCGTACATCAATATAGTCAATTAATGTGTACCGATAATAATCGTAATCTATATATTATTAAATTGTTCGTCAATATAATCGATTTTAGATAAGTAGATACTGTAAATGAGGTAATTGATTTGTATGCACGTCAAAAGCAGCGCCGGATTCGTTTAATTTAATTTAATAAACATAATAAATATTAAAATGTATATGACCTAAGCTCATATTGGTGTATTATTAATAATATAGTATAATGTATAACTAATGTACGTATAGTAAATGTGTGTTAATTGTGTTATATTTTTTTTTCCATATAATTAATCAAAATTAGATTATTAATAATTTATGTATTCTTAGAAAAAAAATAATACCTTAATAACTTAAATTATTAAGTATCAATCTGATACCAATAAATTGAGCTTAAAATAATATTTTTACTTCTCTTAATTATTTACTTCTAAGACATATCCCCTTGAAAATTTACGATACCCCCCCCCCCCCCCCCCCCCGGAGTAGAAGGTCTGAAATAAATACTGATCATTACACACCTAATAAAAGATAAATATTTTACTTTAGAATGTTTAAATAATCGTATTATGTTTTTGAATATGGCTTTACCGAAAAAAAAAATTCACCACCTGCAATTAACCAAAATAATTTAGTAGTACATTTTACTCACATTCAATGAGTACTTGTGCAAGTTTTTGGACGTTAGCAAAATGATAGATATCAAACATAAAATCAATTCTTACATTTATAATTTGATGCTCCGTCACTACTTAAGTGATTTTAAATATTGTTAAGATAGCAACTGAATATATATTTCACATAAATTAAATGATAAGTGACTGTTATGAAGTAAGACTATAACTATAACATAATATTTTTGGCTAAGTTGGCCTGTTTGACGATTTAGTAAAATATTTCAGTTTAAAAATATATTTTATAATATATCACTTTAAAATTAAAATATAAAAAGGCCATCATACAAATACAAATACAAATTATATTTTTAGCTTTATGTTTGATTATAATAGATCAAGTTAATTTAAATTTAAAACTAGAGCTAACAGCATAAGTTTTGTTCTAGTGAATGCAAACTTGCTATGTTTTAAAGAGAGAGAAAACAAATGTCAAATAGTGCGCTGACATCATGCTTATATTTAATGTTTTTTTATATAGCTTATACATCTCAACGACTTGGATAATTTTAATAACAGTGCAAAGAAGAGGTCAAACAACAATTTAAATCAATGCAGTAAACAATTGAAGATAGAAGAAGTTGGGAAAATATCTGTGATAAAGTTGACTCAAGCTGAATTTGATGCTGCAAATTTGCAGCTTATAGTTAGTACGGTGTCTCCTTTTTCTTTTACAGAGCACCCTGCATTTTTAAGATACTGTAAAATTACTAACAATAAAGTTCCTGTTTCAAGAAGAACATTAATGCGCAATGTTCAATGCATTTATGAACAAATGATTTCACAACTAGTAAATGACTTGGAAAACATAAAATATGTGTGCTTAACAGCTGATTGTTGGAGTATATTTCACAGGTTAGAGCATTCAAAATAATTGTGTTTTTTTCGTATATTATATTTATTCATTTTTATTATTGTAGATCATACATAGGCTTTACTGTACATTGGATTGATCCTCAAACGTTACATCGACATTCTAAAGGACTTGCTTGCAGAAGAATGATTGGTAGACATACATATGATAATATTGCAGAAGCTATTGATAAAATACTCAATGAATTTAAAATTAATAAAAAAACTACTCATAGTTACAGACAATGCTGCAAACTTTGTTAAAGCTTTCAGGTATTATTTAATTATTTAGTATTTGTTATAACTTAATAATTAGATGATGCTACACCCACATGTGTTGTTTCCGTCTTACTAACGTAAAACATTGTAAATTTAGAGACTGTAGAGTTGTTAGTTTTAATATTACAGTAAATTGACCTTTTATAAAATTTAAAGGTAAAAATATTATTTATTATCTCGTAGATTTTTATATTTTATTTTTAGAGCAAGTAATGACCATGTTTAAACTAAACGCTTAAAATTAAAATATAAAAAAAACCAACAAGAGGTAATAAATAATTTCTTACCTTAAATTTGATAATCAGTCAATGTATTGTAATATTAAAATTAACAACACTACACAGTTTATGCTCCTCAATGCCAATTTGCTATGTACTATGTAGTATTGTAGTATATTAGTAAAACGGAGCCAACACATGTGGGTGCAGCATCCTCTTAATGGTTTAATAATACCTAGGTAATTAAAGATATTTAGAGTATATTTTATACCAACATAATTCAAAATAATATGTTAAGTTGTTTCTAATTAACAATAATAACTAATAAGGTATATTTTAATAAAGATTATCTTTTTTAGAGTATTCAATAATGATAATGGTGATAATACACAGGAAAATGCTGACTCTGATGAACTGGAAAACTCAAGATTAATCGAAATTTCTGATGTACTAGATAATGAAAATATAGAGAAAACATTTAATTTCTCATTACCTCCGCATCAGCGCTGTACAGCTCACACATTAAACTTAATAGCAACAGGAGACATTCTAGAAGCTGAGAATGATACCACATACAAGACAATTAGTAGATGAGTTTCTAGCAAATGTCAATCAATATTTAATAAACAAAACCAATCAACGTTAAGTGCAGACAAAATCAAAGATATTCTTGATCGTTATCTTATAACACCTAATGTCATAAGGTAAATATTTAATAATTGTTTTAAATATTAAATAAAACTCATTTAAACAACTTATTAATTTTGGTTACTTATACTTTATTACTTATACGTCTAGATGGAATTTGTATTATGATGCAATCAATTGTATTGTAGAAAATATTGATAAAATAGATGAAATTTGTATCAAATTAGAATTGGTTACGTTTTCAAGACCACGAGAAGTTGGATTTTTAAAAGAGTATTGTAGAGTAATTATTATTTTTATATATTAATATACATTTCTGTAGACTAGTTAACTTTATTACCTACTGATTTTTTTATTTTAGGTTATGAAACCATTAGCTAAAGCATGAGATGTATTACAAGGAGATAAATCTGTTTGTCTGGAATTTCTCCTCCCAACAATTAATGCGGTTCATAAGTCGTTAAACAGACTAAACAATATTGTCTTCTGCAAACCTCTTATTTTAGCTTTGAAAAGGGGGTTAAATAAAAGGTAAAACACTAGTATACATATTTAATACATAACATGAATATACATATATTTTAACTTTATTTTTTAATGATTAATAATTTATTTGAATTTTAAATTATTTACTTATGTCATAAAACTGAAGAACGTATAGGAGTTTGTTTTTAATTTTTATTAATTAAAATTGTCAGTATCTACTGCTTTGTGACGGCGCAATTCAACTTGTCCTAAATTTGCTCAATAAATTCTAGACACTGAATGAGTGTAGGACAAAAACTGTGTACAATGTATAGTGGAAAATATTTTGTATTGACCTTAAAGTGTTATTTTTTTAGTTAGCTAATGCATAAATACTAACATTTCCATGAAATATTTTTTTTTTTGTCCATAGGTTTAGTAATTATTTTATGTCGAAATCATGCCAGGTAGCTGCTACTCTAATTCCTAAGTTTACACTTAATTGGACAGCTAATGAAAATAGAGATAAAATAAAACAACATCTCATAGAAATTGTAACTAACAATACTTCTATAAATATATCAAGTTCTCAAGAATCAAATCAATCAACCATATCTACTACTGAACAGTTTGAAAATAGTGATTCAGAAGATGATTTTCTCAGTTTTAGAGAAAATGAAATGATTAGTGAAAACAGTGGCACTGAATTACTTATTAATAATTATTTGTCAAATTCAAATTTAACAAATCCTCTGGAGTTACCATTAGCATTAAAAGAAGCATATATCAAATACAATACAGCAGTTCCATCATCGGCACATGTTGAACGCTTATTTAGTGCTGGAGGGCAACTATATGATAAAAGGAGATGATCTATGTGTGATAAAAATTTTGAGATGTCTCTTTTGCTAAAGTTCAATAAGTTTTTTGATGATTAATTGTATATCCATCTACTTAAATTACTATTTAGTTCGTTTTTGTTAACACAAGTACCTAGATTATATTTACTTTAATATATACAAATAAGCAGAAAAAAGCAGATCAGATAATAATGTTTTTTATTCTTATAATACTATAAAATATTTTTTACATTTTATTATTATTTTTATTTTTTTAAATATTTATCTAACTATCTATTTGTGTCTACAAGAGAGTTTAAGACTTTTAGGTATATAAAATATATTTTATTATATCTAATCCATACAATTTAATAGTATAATTTAAAACAAAACCTATAATGTAATTTTATTATTATAAAATTGAAAATAATTAATAAACACTTTAGAATATTTTCAGAAAAACAATAAATACAATTACAAATGTGTATACATATACATTTTTTTATTTATAAACATTTTTAAATTATGTAAATTATTGTAGATAATAGGTATACAAATTGATGGTACACATTTTAAAAGTATGCTAATAAATGTGTGTACAAACCTCTTGGAAAATAAAATAATAATAGTTCTTTGATCTAATAACATGAACAACTTTAGGTACCTACCGATTGTTTTAATTTTACCTATATCAAAACAAGACATTTTTTTTAAGTAACTTAACTTGAGTTAAATAGTTAATATTAAATTTTCGTTAACTTTAAAATTAGTTCAATTGATAGAACATTTTGAATTAACTTTTAACTATTAACTTAATTTAGATTTAAGTTTAACTTAACTTAACTGAGTTTAAAAATATCATTAACTTGCCCAGCCTTGAAAAATTGATATTATTAACAATGCACTTGAATAATGCATATCAGAAAAAGTTAAGATATTCTAGAACAAAAATTGTTAACATGGAAATGTTTTTTGAAGTACGTATTATTAGAATAATTATTACTAATCTAAAATTATAAGACTATAGACAAATACATTTATGGAATTCGTATTCTAAAATTATTATTTCTAACATAATAAATATCAAAATAATACAAGTATTCACTTTTATATAGAAAACTTTAAATTTTTTTACGCACAAAAAATATTTATTCATCCATATATATAATAAATATGGCGCACAAAAAGATTTTCAAAATTATATAATATTGTCTAATAATAAAAAAGGTGGGTAAGTGGAAGTCGCTCTGCTGTACAGTAGGTTACAAGTGGGTCACTGTAATGGATGGTGTTAAATTTGAATTCAATGATATAATAATATTGTATAAGAAAAACGATTCTGAGCGAAAATAAGCCAATGATATTGCCAAGTATACTTGATGATATTATTGTGAATAAAGTAATTTTTATATAACCTATTTACGTGGAGCCTTGTTTTAAATTTTCAATCTTTAGCCATAAAAGTTAAACATTTTATACATTTTTAACTACAAAATAATTAATAAATTATAAATTTGATAAATGTTGTCAAAATTTGAACTTTAAATGCTTATAAAAAAAAATCGTACCTATGTATTTTTAATATTTTTCAACTGCTATTAGAACAATATATCAGGAGCCTTATATTACATTTTCACGCTTTTTTACTCAACAGATAAAATTTTATTGATATTTATAGTCAAAAAAACTAAAAAATTGAAAACTGACAATGTCCGTACACAGCTCAAAAAGAGTTAAAATATTTTCAAAATTGTATGGTGTATAGAAAATGCTAATATAAACATTCAGTGAAATTTTCAAGTATCTACTAGTCATTCGTTTTTTAATTACAGTAAAATAAGAAAATTGTTACATGAGAAATCGAGTGAATATCAAATGTGAAAATATAAATTTCAGACGCTCATAAAAATTTAATTTAAGTTTCTTGTAGATATTTTTTTTTTGATAAAGGTAGACAAACTTATGAGTAATCTTATATTACATTTTCTGGAAATTTTTCTTGTATTTTTTTTTTTTAATATAAATCTTATTTGATTGATTTAATTAGAATATTATTTAAAGGTATTAATAATTCACTAAAATTGTAATAATAACCACAATAATATGGTTTATAATAAATGGTTAATCATGTTAATATATATAACAATTGATGTAGATTTGAGTATGAACTATCAAAATAAAATAGTTATATTAGTACTTACATACCTATATATTGCATTTTATTTTTTATTAATAAAAAGTGTCGTATTAGTATTACTGTGTGGGCAATGTTGCCAGTGTTTATTTTAACTGGTATGTCTACTAAACTACACAATTATTATCGCGTAGTGAAATAATAGTCCCCAAGTAAGAAGTAATTTTAATAACTTACTGGACATCGCTTTTTCTTCATACTTATTAGTATGTACTATACTACTATGTAGGTACTAGCCTAAACTAGCCTAAACTTTAATCATCACTAAGTCATAACGTACTATAAATAGGATAGAAAAATAATAAATTTCTCTAAATAATGGAAATTATACGATAAATGTTATACTTAGGGATATATTTTACTAAACGTATTGTTTATATACGGATTTTATTACTCCCAGCGACTATCGTCATGCGTGGGGCCCGGTGGGGAGGGGGGGCGAAAGCTTAACAGTCTGCCTAGTAGACAACTAAAATTATATTGCTATAGAGACGGAAAAATATAAAATAAAATGTTAATTTTTTTCTTTTCTTAATTTCTTTAAACTGAATAGTCTCTATTATTGGATTTTGTAAAATAATATCAAATAATTTATAAACTGAATTTATCTTTATATAGAATTTTTAATTTTTAATTAATAACATTATTTTATTATTTTATTAATTAAAAAGCTAGCAAGTGGGTACCGTTCAACTGTACCTACATTAAGTGTCGAGTGGGACATTGGGTCAGTAATGTTTGATAACGTTTCATATTTAGTGTAAATCAAACACCTATAACGAAAATATTGAATTGAAGTTATTTTATTTTTGTTTAAATACATTTATTATTATTAGAAGTGTACTTATATTTTATTTTTATTTTTTGCAATTATTTATTTAAGAATAATCAACGCAAATATTTATGTATAGGGTACATTAAATATTTTTGGTATGATGTAGTTTTAATTTTTCTTATAAATCTTGTATTTCTGACTACATACCAGGTAGACAAATTCCTGATTTGTAGCCTGATTTGTAGTCTGTAAGTGTTTAAAACAATCGTGGTATAGACAAATCACTAAAAATTGTAGCCAGTCTTTTATTATTATCAATCTTATGTAAGGTAATAAATAGTAAACAATTACTATGGTAACTGGTAAGAAAACATAATAGTATTTAGATAAAACAAATTATTATATTTATTAATTATCGGTATAAGATGGACCGAAGTTTTAAAATCGCTGACTGGCCTGACTCCTACCCTGTCTAAAGTCCAACTTAAATGTGCGTTTTTAATCAAGTCGTGCTGTAAATGCTGTATCCGTTTCTCGCACCTTTCTAACTTCTACGTTCCGCTTTCAGCCATATTTTTTTTTATTAATTGTTAATAAATTGTTTTAAGAGAATTCGCGACACTCCAAAAGAACCTTTACCTTTTTACTACCAAACCGGTGGTTCAAACCTCGTGTGAATCCTTCTGACGCAGAGTTAATGTATTTGTGCCAACTTCTTGCGGATTCTGTGTAGGAAATCTACTTACATAACTTACGTCCCGTATTTATTTATTTAAAGCAGATGCAAATACATTTTTTTTATATATTATATAGATACGGGACTAGGCCATAATATTATAATATAATTATATAATTGAGTTCATAAATAAATAAGACTTATTTAAATATGTATATTATGATTTATGACGATATACAAAAACACATACAATTACCAATCATAAAATAAAAAAATTACACATACATATTAATCAGAAAAGACTGAAGTGTCTCTTGTTGATTGCATCACTTCCAATTCTGCATCTAATAGTTCGTCAGAAATAAAATCGATATTGTACAATTTATCTTCCTCCTTGATTGTTTGGCTGACGAAATCGGCCCACATGTCGGGTGTTACGCGCTGGACTCCATCGTTAAGCAGCTTCTGTATATCAGTCAACTTATTTTTTTTTACGTGATTTTTTACCACCGACCACGCCAACTCAAAAGGATTCAGCTCACTGTGATAAGGAGGTATACGCAATACCACTTTTTTGGTTTTTAACGCTTCTTCGTCTATTAAATATTTATCATAAAGAGGTCCGATTTTATTTACCATTTCCATTAATTCACACATGACCATCGGTCTATCAATGACATAATTTTTAGACAACAACCATTCGATTACGTTGTCCTTGTTCCAATCCATTGTGGGAATGGGGTCCTTTTTTACCGAATGGTAAGAAGCGTTGTCTATTACTATAATACAATTGTCATTTAATCTAGGCAAAACCCCGCAGAACCACTCGTAAAAGGTGTCGTCATTCATTTTATCGTTTTTCGATTCAAAACATAGCAGTCCACCCTCGACAAAACCTTCAATTGAACCTATATGGACGACTATCATGTATTTCTCTTTGGCTCTTGGAATTTTCAGCCCCTCAGATGGACTACGAGATTTTACCTCAGTATCTGTCCAAGCGTTACTAGAACAGTCACGGGCATTCACACACATTTCATCAATATAGTATATCATTCGACCTTCGCTACGATAACGTCGTATATCCTTAATGTAATCACGTCGCCATAAGACGATATCTTCTCTTTCAATTAGCGCACTGTCCTTTGTTGTTTTAAAATATTCAAAATTCAACCCCTTTAATAACCGCTTCAAAAACCTTTGAGATATATTGGGAAGGTCGGGGTCATCCATAATTACCTGTTGAATTTTGTGGAATGTTGGTATTTCATGTCTAAACCAAAATTCATGGATTTTTTGTCGAATTGAAATTTTACCGAACTCGTTAATTTTATCGTTGTTTGTCGGAGGATTTTTTTTTCTAGACGGTGACTTCCGAGGTGACATCACAGTACCCGTTTTTTTGTACTTTTGTTCTTTTGTTCTTTTGTACTCGCTTACAGTTGCTTTAACTATACGCAATCCGATTCCGGTTTCTTTAGACAAAGATTCCATTAAAACTTCATACTTCATATTAGGTTGGTTTTGGATTTTGGATTTATAAAGATTAATAATCATAATTTTTTCTCCACTTCCGAGTAACTGAAACAATAATAATTATAATACTTTAACTCAATATAAGTGCGAATTTAATAAAAATTAAATTAAATTAAAAATTCTCACAAGTCTTTTTTGATTTTTTTTAACGGGCAAAAGCAATTTCATTTCCACATTTTGTACAACAGGTATCGCAGGGTGGTCTACATTGGTCGATTTATGGAACAACGACGAATTGATTTCTTCTTTAGAACCGTTCATTTTAAAATTATTCAATCACATAAAAAAAATTTACAACAAAATACATTAAAATCAAGGGCGTGATTCGATTTTGACTTTCGTCAACACATTAGACACGGTCCACGGACTCAATGACAAACGCTGTATAATTTCGATTCACATAATATTCCCCAACACGCAGAACGCACATGGTTATCATATATTTTGGACATTTACCATGGTCGAAGGAAGATATTATACTGGACTGGTATCACGGTCTTATCAGTGACCCTCAAATGTTTCGAACGCCGCCGAAAGGTACAACCACGATTAAAGATATAAAGATTAAAGATTAATGCCGGGTTGCATAAACGATCGATAAAAACAGCACGATAAGGTATACTAATGGGTTTATGCAACCCGGCATAAAGGTATATTTTTAATCGTGGGTACAACCATAGAACAATATTATAGAAGCGAAACTCGATCAGCTGACTGGGGTCTTGGTTACCTATGATCTGAAGTCTGAACCTATGAAAAACCTGAAAACGGTTCCACGCACCAATATGATGTTAGACCCATGGTTGCCAATATTATGAAAACGTGTGATAACTTTTTTCATATACATGATATCAAAAAAATAAAACAACGTTGCACAACCAAAGCTCTTCTTTTTATATGGGGCAAACCTCGTTTCTTAGTTATGACCATAGCCTTCTCGGTTCTTTCCCGCGCAAAACAGTTTTTGCTATGTTTTACATTTGTAAGACGGAGACAACACATGCGGGTGTAGGGTCCTCTTATGTATAATATATTTTAACTACTTTATGTCACACGGTTATATCACTAATCAGTTTAGACAGTTAGCCAAATTTTTTTCTCCAGTGACGTTCTCTGAATCACATACAAAATATCATAGATTATATTATTATCTATGCAAAATATTATATTCTTGATTGTAAATAAAATGTTATAATATAATTTTATAAATTTTTTTTTGTCATCACATGTTATATAGGTAGGTACATACATTTTTTTTAAATTAAATCAATACATTTGTATGACATGGCTACATACCATTAATAATATTAAAATTTTTACATAATAATTGGTACATGATTTCAAAACATTGGCTTATAATAAATACAATATAACATAAAATATATTATGTTGGTATACAGTCTATGCAGATTATTAACATTTGAACAACAATTAAATGTAAATATGACAATATGTTTAATTCTAACTTATAATAAAACAAGCTATTCTAATTGACATTCATTGTAACCTAAACTTTGAAAATATGAACTATGTTATTATTGTGATTATAAATGATTTTAAATTTAACATTTACTTGATGAATGCCAGCTAATAGTTGCTGCCAATGCCAATCCAATAGGTATGTTATTTTTACTGGTATAGTTATTACTCTGAATATATTTAATTATTTATCATGTATAATAGAAGAACCAGAGATGCTCCATATTCCAAATAGTTATACTACTGTGTTTGGGGTACAAAGGATGACTACAGAAATAATCAGAGATGACGCCGGCTTCTTATACTATAAAATAAAACAACTGAAACTAAAATGTGAGTGAATACAGTACCTTATTCTATAACCTGTTTAGCTATTTAGCATGTTTTGAAAAAAGAATGAAGACCAATGCCACGGTACAGCATATAATATATTCCCAGACAGAAATGACTTAATGTTTTTTTTTTGTCCAAACGGCACAACCATCCAGTTAAACCATTTGATAGAAACGTACCATTAATTCGGCAAAATATAAATGAAAATGCATTACAAAAAACTGTTTAATCGTATACACCTCGTGGTATATAATATATTATACTTGGAGGCCATTGTAAAGTTTGTATACAATTTGTTTTCATTAATTGTGTAATAGAAAATATGCAATATTATTTACAATTTTTTTGTATTATTTTTATAACTCAACATGTTACTGAATTGAAGTTTTTATCTGTATGTTCATTGTATTATAGTTTTCCTGATGGTACAAAGCAATACACCTTTTTGCAGAGTACTGAGATGATGAGACGTTTAAGTTGTCTGTGTTTTCCAGCAACACCCAGAAACCTTACAGAGTTGCTTTATTTGTTGGTGGCTGATGAAAACAAAGAGTATATTCAGACTCTCCAAAACCTACCAAATAGGTACCTAAAGCATTAAATGTATTTTTACTTTTTACTCGTTTAAACAAAATAATTACATTTTTAACAGGTTTTATCAAGGTCCTCTAATAATACACAGAATTATACAGAGTGTAATTTTTGTAACTTAACAAACATTCAACAAATTGAGAACGAACTGAGAAATGTATGAACATTTAATTAATAGAAAATTAATGTAAGTAAGTTTTCTAAATTAATTCTATACATTTATAGATATGTTTAGCAGGATGTGATGGCACTTTTAAAACTGTACCTACGTTTTTAAATAAAGATACCAAATTGTTTAATTCCTCGTAATTTTTAAAAACTTAAGTTCAATATGTTTTAATTTATTAATAATTGTAAATTAACGTTATTATTTAAGATTAGAAAAATACACTTTAAATAGTGTAGTAATTTACATTACTTTGTAGTATTATCATATTGAACTATTAATATATATTTTTTTATGTAGAACTTTTAAGTTATGTTAGAACAGTGTTACCTCTGACATATTGTGATTTAACAGTCACTTCTGATTTTGAATATGGGCATGATAAACGTGGTGAATATCATATTTCCAGAGAGTAAGCACCAAGGGTATTATTTTCATTTTTGTCAGGTAAAAATCAGTTGTATACTATGTATTCTGTTAAGCCTGCAAATATTAATAAAAATTAATTTCAGGATGTCATTAGGTTTACAAGAAATAAAAGAACCATTTTGTTTAAATTGATAAAAGCAAATGCAAATGCTGCACGTGTAGGTACTCAGAATGGTAATTAGTAATTACTAATTTATAACAGATTTAAATATCAATACAAATTAAAATTTGACACTTAAATACTAACATATTATAACCATAAAATATATAATACAATTAACATTTTTTTTTTTTAATTACAGATTTTAGCTCTACCATATTTGCCAGCTGCTGTAATTAATGTTATACCATCAATGGAAGATGGCTTCCACTCAATTGTTGCATAGGTATATCAATAAATTTCTCGAGTTGGATAATAAACCATTTTTAAATAATTTTATTTGGAGATATTGATTTGTAACTATGAGGCCAGCTGCTGTGACATGTTACAACCAAGATATACGAACCAACAATTATATTCATAACTACCACGCTTCATTGTTGAAGCTAATAAAGCCTCATTCTAAAGTTTGGGAATTTTTATGTATGATTTTAAAAGTTGTTTTTTTTTCCTTCGGCTTGCCCTTTTGGTGTTTGTCATAGTATATTTTATGTGTAGATAATATTATATACTTATTTATACTATTGGAAATAATGAGTGTTAGAATATAATATGTCAAGTACCTAATTGATTTTTTTTTTATTTTAAGAGGAGAGAAAAACTGATAGTTGAATAATATTTAATATGTTTTTTATTTATGTTTGCAACCATAATTAAAGCTTAGTAGATTATATTATAATAACGATTTCTTTGTTTATTATGTATTATTGAAGTCCACGAAATCTAAAACCTTTAAATATTAATTTTGATGGAAATATTATTCTTTTAGTAATTTATTTCTCGTCTGTGGGTCGGATAATGTCCGTCCGCGGACCACCATTTGGTGACCCCTGGTGTGGTGCTGTGTATCTAATATCTATACAGTATACGCTAAGCAATATAACTCAATAAAATATTATGCCATTTTATAATATGTGCTATAATTCGTCATGGAAACGAGGAACAGAGTTTCGGCAAATGTCTATACGACGAAAACGGCGGAAACGCCATAATCGCGGCATATAATATAAATATAGCACAAGTACTGTTCCTATATTATATCATATTATAGGTATATCGTCCACATGGACGAGTTTCCGGGCAGTGACGACCGGAAGAAAATCATGGCCGCATCCGATTTCCGGGTCCGCTCTCGGTTTTACGCGATCCGCCAGGTTGACGGCGAACGGGCGTACGACTGGTACAGGCGGGTGAGGGCGGCCGCCGTGCCGTGCGGGTTCAACAGTATCTTTTCTGATAGGAAAGTCTGAAAGTGAATCTAGTTGGTACTTTGGAGGGGTCAAAAGTAAAAATTTCCCGGTAGTTTTCAGAAGCACCGTGAAAAACAAAAGAAAAATTAAGGAAAAACTGGAATTTTTACGTAAAAATTATGAAATTTTGGTTTTTGGTGCATCTCTAAAACAAATTACAGTGATACATGAAATTTTTACTGAATTTTCTTTCAAAGCATTTCCTATACACCATAACATTTTCCAAATATTTTGACTTATTTTGAGCTGTTAACAGACATTTTCAGTTTCCATTTTTTTTTTCTATAAATACCATTAAAATTTTATTTGTTGGTTAAAAAAGCTTGATAATTTAATAGAAGGTTCCTACTATATTCTTCAAAGGCTAATGAAAAAAATAAAAAATCCAGTCACAATTTTTTTTTATAAGCATTTAAAGTTCAAATATTGACATGATACGTAAAAATGACAAACATTTGCAAATTATTTTGAGTAGGAAATTTATAAAAAAATTTTTATTTAAATCTAAGTATAGACAATATCATACAACATCTCTCATAACTCATAAAATTGTCTATATTTATTAAAAAAAAAAAATGTTTACAAGCAAATCAAATTAAATTTTTAAGAGCGCTCGAAGTTCATATTTTTACAAGTTGGATATTCACTCGATTTCACATGTAGCGATTTTGTTATTATTCAAGAACAAATAACTGTAGATACATAAAAATTTCACTAGCTAGTGGTTTTACAATGGTGTTTATTTATTTATTTTTTTTATATACTGTGTACAAAATTTTTTCGATTTCCTCAATAGTTATTTAATGCCACGGGAAAAACTACTGACAAATTACGAAAAACCGCTTAAAATGGGATTTTAATTTCTAACGATTTGTTTATCGCCGTAGCAACAAATAAAAAATTATAATATTATAATATTAATTCTACTTGTAACCTACTATACAGCAGAGCGACATTCACTTACCTGTTTTTTTTTGTAACTGTCAATAAAATTTTATTTGTTCGGTAAAAATGCCTGAAAATTTAATACAAGGCTCCCGATATATTGTTACAATAGCAGTTGAAAAATATTAAAAATAAATATGCACAATTTTTTTTATAAGTTTTAAGTTCATATTTTGACAAAATTTAATAATTATTTTGTAGTTAAAAATATATACAACTTTCAACTTTTATAGCTAAGGATTGAAAATTTAAAACAAGGTTTCACGTAAAAAGGTTATAAATTATAATATATAAATAACTTTATTCACAAAAATATCATCAAATATAATATATACTTAGTATTATACTAATATAGGCTAACTTGACCGTCTTCGCTCATAATCGTTTTTCTTATACAATGATATTATATCATTGAATTCAAATTGAACACCATTCATTACAGTGACTCACTTGTAACTTACTGTACAGCAGAGCGACATCCACTTAACCGCTTTTTTTTAAATTAATTTTTTAATTTTAATATAATCTGTGATAATAGTCAGTATATTATATAATTTATAGGTATAATTAAATTAATCCAAATGTGATATTTAAATTAATGTTAAAGATAATTTTAAGGTATTAGTGTTTTAAAACAGTCAATACTCATCCCTTTAGTCACAATGTGGTAAATCCTAGTTTTTGCACTTTTCGGAACGTTATTGACTTAGTTACTTTGACTGTGGCGTTATTCCAAAAGTATACGCAACTGTAGATTTTGGAATTTCATCAAACGGTTAGTATTTACAAAAAGTCAAAGTAGATTATTTGGTGTGTGATTCTCGGAAATAAAATATTAAGCCCTTGGAAAATGACTGCATATCCTTTGAATGATACATCATGGATTTCTTCAATCAAATCAGTTGAAAACGTCAACAGTGTTAAATTACCAGCATTTTATAAAACACAGTTTACATTACCAGTTAACTATACAAAATGTTTAGACACTTATTTGAACACTTCAGGCTGGACAAAGGTGTGTTCTTACAAGTTAATACTGTTAAGTCGACTTTTATCCACATATTTACAATTTAATAAATAATATTCGATATTTACAGGGTGTAGTGTTTTTAAACAATGTAAACCTTGGTCGGTATTGGCTCCTCTTTTAAAACCATCACCTTATGTCAATGCACTAGTGATATTAGAACTTGAAGGTACTCTCAAGATTTGTCCGTGAAATTTGTGGATAAATCTATTCTTGATGGTCCTATAATGACATAGATAAAATGTATGTTATATAATTAATTAAGAAAAATATATTAAAATTATTAAATGTTTGATTTATTTTATTTTTATCATATAATAATTATCGTGATTTTAAACTCTGTGTGTCATTCTATAAACCATCCACTGAAAAGCAATAATTCACAGTTCATAACATCAAATAGATAGGGCCCAGCTAGGATACCTACATAATTCAGAAAATTAAAACATATTGTGTATAGCAATGCAATCTAGGTATCTTGCGACGGATGTGAGTGGATGACACAGTATGGTCTTTGCGTTAGAAGCTTCAAATTGAGTACCTAGGTATTTTGTTGTTTTTTAAATTTTTATTTACGTAATTTTTTCTAGTGATTCCATCACCACATACCAGATGACGATACGTCATCCAGTAAAAAGATTGTCGGTGGCAATAAATATATAATTCAAGTTTAAAAATACTCCGAACTGAAACTTGAAAGTATTTATTTTATGAAAATAACCCGAACGCACTCAAATGTGCGAGTTCGTGGTATATACTTATTTTTTAATATTATATAGGTATACCTACTGCTTAACAAACTGTCCGTCTATTGTTGGCTCATTTTATTTTTTTTGTTCACCGAAATTATCATAGAATTGTTAATCGTTTCCGACGAATGTCGATAATTATTGGCGATTATCATAGATGATACAAAATATATTAGGCATATTATGATAAATCCATTAAACTTATATACTCAGTACCTATATGGTCAATTGATAAATTGTGTGTTCTTTTACAGATATCTTTGTGATCTGCAACGTATGAATAGATACGGTTAAGTTGAATTATTATTATTTGTTTATTGTCATATTTGTATATAATAATATATTTTAGTCGTTTCAATTATCCACGAATAATATTTTTAAAATAGGAATAGCACGAACTAAAATCGTTCTTCTTTGTTTAAATATCTAATTTCGTCCAATTTGATTATAAAAAGGTGGATAAGTGGATGTCGCTCTGCTGTACGGTAGGTTACAAGTGGGTCACTGTAATGGATGGTGTTAAATTTGAATTCAATGATATAATATCATTGTATAAGAAAAACGATTCTGAGCGAAAACGGTCAGTCACCCTATGATATTACCAAGTATATTTGATGATATTATTGTGAATAAAGTAATTTATATATAACCTATTAACGTGGAGCCTTGTTTTAAATTTTCAATCCTTAGCCATAAAAGTTAAACATTTTATAAATTTTTAACCACAAAATAATTAATAAATTATAAATTTGATAAATGTTGTCAAAATTTGAACTTTAAATGCTTATAAAAAAAAAATTGTGCAAATGTATTTTTAATATTTTTCAACTGCTATTAAAACGATATATCAGGAGTCTAATATTAAATTTTCACGCTTTTTTACCCAACAAATAAAAATTTATTGATATTTATAGAAAAAAAAACTAAAAAAATTGAAAACTGACAATGTCCGTAAACAGCTCAAATAGAGTCAAAATATTTTCAAAATTGTATGGTGTATAGAAAATGCTAATATAAACATTCAGTGAAATTTTCAAGTATCTACAGTCATTCGTTTTTTAATTACAATAAAATAAAAAAATCGTTACATGAGAAATCGAGTAAATATCAAATGTTGTAAAAATATAAATTTCAGACGCTCATAAAAATTTAATTTAAGTTTCTTCTAGACATTTTTTTTTTGATAAAGGTAGACAAATTTATGAGTAATCTTATATTACATTTTCAAATCTTAGATTTAAAAAGAAAAATTTTTATGAATTCTCATCAAAATAATTTGCTATTTTTCGTGATTTTTCCGTATTTTGTCAAAATTTGAACTTTAAATGCTTATAATTAAAAACTGTGACTAAGGATTTTTAATTTTTTTCATCTGCCTTTGAAACAATAAACTAGGAGCCTTCTATTAAATTTTCAAGCTTTTTTACTCAATAGATAAAATTTTATTGATATTTATAGAAAAAAAAACTAAAAAAATTGAAAACTGACAATGGCTGTAAACAGCTCAAAAAGAGTCAAAATATTTGGAAAATTTTATGGTGTATAGAAAATGCTAATATAAACAACCAGTGAAAATTTCATGCATCTACGGTCATTTGTTTTAGAGTTACACCAATAACCAAAATCGATTTTGTTAAAAATCGATTTTGCGTAAAAATTCCCGTTTTTCCTTAATTTTTCTTTTGTTTTTCACATCGCTTTTGAAAACTACTGGGAAATTAAAATTTTGACCTCCCCAATGCACCAACGATATTCACTTTCCCATCGAACAAGATACTGAAGTCGAAAATCGAAGCATTATTTCGACTACTTATCGTGTACACAGACACAAAAATAAAAAAATAAAAAAAAAAATAAAAAAAAAATAAAAAAAAAAAAAATAAAAAAAAAAACACACATCATTGTAAAATCAATACATTCATCGTTTCACTCAGAATCTAAAATATAAAATAACTAGGTATAAAAAAAATTGTGTTTTTTCTAAAAAAAATTTTTAGATTTTTTGGTTACAGAATAACCTATTTACGTGGAACTTTGTTTTCAATTTTCAAACCTTAGCTATAAAAGTTGAAATATTATTTTCAATTTTAAAGTTCATAAATTGTGCCTATTTATTTTAAAAAATTTCACCTGTTATTGTAACAATATATCAGAAGCCTTTTATTAAATGTTCATGCTTTTTGACCCCACTACTAAAACTTTATTGACATTTATAGAAAATAAAACTAAAAAAAAAGGAAACTGAAAATACCCACAAACAGCCAAAACAAGTCAAAATATTTTGGTGGTGTATAGAAAATGCTATTATAAACAATCAGGGGAAATTGTATGTACCTATCTACGATCATTTGACTTAAAGTTACACCAAAAACTAAAATCGATTTTGTTAAAACGTGATATTATTGGTGTGTTAAGTTTCTATTTTATAATAGATCAATAGCCAATAGATTACCTATAAATCACATTTTTCTATTTAAATCCCGGTAGTCGAGTTTTGGACAAGTACCTACCTACATAAGTAACTTATAATAATTCATATTGTAATTTAATTAGGGAGCAAAAAAATATAACTTCTCAAACACTGTGTCTAGAAGAACTGGTGGGATAATGCATTCGAATAATAAAATGTCTATAAACTTGCGGACCAGTTTCGCATAGTTAAATTTGGCATGCGAACTATAACTGAAATAGATAACCAGAATAGGTACATTGCTGATCACAAAGTACTTTCTGTAAAAGTACATACGATTTAATATTTATCAATAGACTGTAAAGATACGCTTAGTATAATATAAAGTTCTATGGATTTATCATAGTAAATAATATATTTTATAATATCTATGGCAATCGTCAATATTGTCGACATTCGTCGGCGACGATAAACAATTTTAATAATTTCAGTGAACAAATAAGTAATAAGCCATCAATATAGACCGACAGTTATGAGCCGTATACATTATAATGTAAATTTTAACACAAACTCACTCATTTCGTTATGATCAGGTATTCAGGTTATTTTCATAAAATATTTTGATACTTTCAAGTTTCAGTTCAGAGCGAGATGAAGATGGATAAAGATGGTTTCTTCGGCGACGGCGGCACTCTAGCTAGGTTTCACCGGAAGAGTTGATGCTTACGCGTGAGTTTGTTTTCATATTATTATTATTATTATTATTATAATTAAATATTTATTGCCACGGACAATCTGTTAACTGGGTTACGTAGAAGCATTTATAAGTTTAATCCCAAAAGCGCAATGTATAAAATACGCGAGACCGTCTTCGTTTCACCACGCCAAGTTTAATACGCAACTTTTTGCATGTTATATTATATACTATACGCCGGGTATCACCTTAGGTTTGCGCGAAGTATTTAAAACAATATAATTTTATTAATCTTTATATTTTATATTTTTATATACATAAATACATTATACACCTCATATATTTTATTAGCATACTTACAGCTTTTTTAGTGTAGTTTATACCCTATAAATGGCTATAGATATAGGTATTACATGTCTTGCAATTATATATTTTACTATAATTATTAATTTCGTTATAATATAATATAACAATACACTTTAAATTAAATTAGTTGTTACCAAGACAGACAGTCTTAAAACAAACTCTTTTCTGGACGTTATTCAAAGATCACTTTGGGATAAATGCCAAACGTATAAAAATGTAAATTAAATTAAAAACAATTAAAAAACATTTTGTGAAAGGAACAAGATTACTGCTAATATTTAAGTTTTAATTATTATTAACAAATACATACAAATAATAGATATTTTAATAGCTTTTTACTATTAACATATTCAGTGTAAATATAGTTTCTGATCGACTTACCTATAAATAAGTACCTTCATTAAAATAATTATTCATATCAAATAATCCTAACAATTTAATGCAAGGGTTCTCATAAATTGATCTTACAGCAGCCTTAAAACACCAAAAATACATTTACACAGACCACAAGAAAAAATAATTAAAAATATTAAAAAAATAAAGAACACATCATTATAAAATTAATACAGTCATCGATCCGCTCAGAATCTAAAATTATAGACTTAGAGTTTTAGAAATCTAGTTGGTATTATGGTTTTTATGAATTTACTGCATACGTTTATGGCTTTATGTTAACTCTAAAATCCAGTAATCACATTTTTATTTAATAATTCATAAAATACAATATACTTATATACTCTTATAAAAGAATTCTTGTGCTTCTGATATCTATTCACCACCTTAATCAATAATTAAATTGATAAACTAAAATAATAATTAAAATATTACCTATATCATATTATTATAATTCAAATTCAAAATTATAAACTATTTTGGTTTTATTGTCATATCAAATTTCAATAAACAAATTGTTCCTTAACACGGAACTCTTTGATATGAAAAGTTGCATTATATTATATCCGTGGATTCATCATACTGACGTACCTATAGTATAATATCTATCATTTATTTATTTAATCTATGGCAAATCTCAAAGTCGTTGCAGAAGACACAGTCGATTAATAATTCTAAAATTTCAATAAGCAAAGAAGATATGAGCAAAAAACTTACTGCGTTTCGTATAATTTTATTTTTCATAAATCACAATATTCTAAGTTCTGGCTGTATTCTGGAGCGTTTCCTCGTGGGCGTCGCAGTTCACAGATGTCACGGATTCCGCCGAGTCGATAATTAAAGTAAGTTTGTTTATATATTCTTTTGGGGCTTAAATTTACTTTTAAGACTTAAAACAAATATTTAATGTCACGAAAAATGTGCTATCAAAGTGTTGTAGGCGCATATTTTAGTTCCGAACTAGAAATGTATAAAATACGTGAGATATAAACGTCGTCGTCGTTTTTCCAGTCCCTGTTCGTAGAATAATTATAATTAATAGGTACATACCTATATAGGGTACTTAATATAAATAAATCTATGTTTTGGTTTAATTTATAGAAATATATGTTATGACTTATAACTGATAATAGTCATAAGATACAATTTTAATTAATAACTGGTAATTTTTTTTCCAAATACAACGTTATAAGTTTATAGGTAACTATTAATTTAGTGTCACATACTTAACTTCTATTGTTCACCTAATATCTATATTCTATATCATAGGGATTAGGGACGTATAACCAAGTACCCATAAAAGTAATATTCACGGAATGGTCAACTGCCTATCCTGACGTGTGCGCACTTATGAATAATATACCTAGGTACTCATATAGTCGTATTGGTATGTAAATATTCCTATATATAAATAGTGTAATACTACATACACGAATGTGTTACCTATTATGTCCCTAAAAGTTCAACAGTTATTATTATATTTATTTATTTTTTACATATAGGTAGGTTACATTACGAGACTCTAATTAAAATCACATTTATTTTATTTTTTCGAACACAATGTTTCAAAAATTATTACTTAATATATAATTTATTGGTATAGTATTAAATAAATTAATGAAATAGAACAAACACATCTACTATAATTATTAAAATACAAAACGAACAAACGAAAAACGATTCTGAGCAAAGACATCATTAACTAATAAATAATATTGAGATTAAAGTAATTTATTTTACTATTAGACATTAGTACCTACAATAGTAGGTTAAAGTCATTTTTGCCCAAAAAATTACATTTGAAAATGTCATCGTGTATATAAATTATAATAATATACTCTAAAAGTTGCATAAACCCGCGAATACCTACTTTCTTTAAATTACAACAAAATAACTAAAATCGTTATTCTTGGTTTTAATATGTAATTTCGTCAACATTTTAACTTATAATATCTTTAAAAAGTAACTGTGTTTATAATAGATTTTTTAGATTTTTTGGTTACAATATGAACCAGGGGCGGACTGGGTCGGCGGGATACTGGGAACTTTCCCGGTAGGCCGCTACTCAAAAATGATTTGTTATTGCTATTTATTTATAATTATTATTAATATAGAAGATCGGGATAAATCGGTAGAAAATCGGTATAAAAATGAATTGTAAATATTTTTTATTTTCATACCATGACGCGTGTGTGAAAAATTGTTTATATTAAGTGTTTAAGATGTTAAATTTCGGTTCAGCTGATTGTCCACCGCCCTCACTCTTCAGCATCAATGCATCACAATTTATTATTTATAAAAATTGCATTTTCTGAATTTTCTAAAACATTGCTTTCCAAGCAAATAATTCGTTTCATATATTATCAACGAATTGAAAAATGAAATTAGAACATTTATATGGGTTGAAATCAATTTTATAAAAACTTATTAAAAAAAAATTTAATACAATTAAATAAAGGTAATTTTTTTTACTTATATTTCTAATTTTTACGTACCCATTATGTTCGATACTATCACTTCAGTTTTCAGCTGAAGATAAGTTTCAATTAGCGAGATGTAGAGAGAGATGGAGACGGATGAAGATAGCTGTTTCTTCGACGACAGCTTATGCTGCAGTACAGCTAGGTTTCACTGGAAGAGTCGATGTTTATGCGTAAGTTTAATTTCATATTATTTTGGGACGTACATTTACTTTTTAGACTTGAATTAAATATTTATTGTCACGGAAAATCTGTTAACCCAGTAACGTAGAAGCATATACGTTTACTACTATACTTATACCTACCAAAGGCGCAATGTATAATAATAATACTTACATTATACGCCAGTCCGAACAATCCAAACGCTTTCTTATTCGTAGTCGAGCTCTAGTTGATAACCGACTTGTGAATAAATGTAATTTTTGTTAGGTATACAAATAAAACTAATAAATCCTTGAATACAACATTTAAAAATACAAACTCTGTGTAATAAAAATTAATATTAGGTATTTATTGGTAGGTTTATATAATATCAGTAGACTATTACGCATAGGTCATTAGAATAAAGTAGAACATTTTACTGCATAAGATGCGTGTTATTTCAGAAATGGTATTCGTCAGTGAAAATGTTCAAACTGAGAATAATATATCATAAGTAGATTGAAATGTGTGAACGTTTCAGTGCTTCGAAGACCAAGTTTCGTGGCAGATTTTGATTCCGTCACGGGGTATGTAATTTCTTATTTCTCAGTAGGTTTTTTTTTATTATTGTTAATTGATCAAAGGATGTATTGTCCGAAATTTTTCAATATTTGTATTGTAATTATACTGGTATAACACTATTCCGGCTATCAATAAAGTCGTGTTAAAAATTAGAAAATTAGCGAGGTTTGTTATTTTTTTAAGTAATTCTTTCGAGTAGGGAATTCGCTCAATGATATTTAAATATTTTCACCGATAATCAAGTACGATGACTTGTAGGTAACTACAGACTGAGTGAATAGGAATTAGGAAGTGTGTGATATGGCGAAGATAAGGAAATGGGTCAACAGGGTTTCAGAATGTTTGGTGTATGAAAGGGAAAGATGAAAAAGAAATGTAAGGTTAGGGTAGGTAAGTGGAGTGAGGGTAGCAGATATGAGAATAATAAGTTAGGTGTTAAGGTACAAAAGAGGATAGAATAAGAAATTAATTAATTAAGGGTAGTGTACATATTGTAGTGAAAAAAAGAGAGAATAGGTTTAGGTGGTTCGGTCACTGTATGATAAGAGATAGTGAGAGTGGCTATAGAAGTTAATTTAGGGGGGAAATGAGGGGCGAGAAGACTGAAGAAGAGATGGATAGACAGAATACCGATCATATGGAGGAGTGGAATGAGAGTGGCTGAACCTGTATATAGCTGTGAGAGACGGGGGAAGAAAAAGTGTAAAGGTAGAATAGTTATGTTAACAATGCCGAATACGTAGGAAAAGATCTTGAATTGCAAAGGCCCTATTGACTTTTTTGGCTTCAACTAACCATAGGTTTACATAACTAACCTTCTTATGACGCATTAGGACACTTTGAATAAAAAGAGCCTGAGTTGCATGTTGCCGAAATTAGGTGTTTGATTATCAAGTTGATCCTTTAAATTGTTGACATCTTAATCCATGCTATGGATGAAGCCCATAGATAATAAAGATACGGAGGGGAAGGCAATTGAGGCTCCTATATATTGATAGTCGATACTCGATATAGGTATACTTTATTTGGCCTCAATTGTTCCCCTCGAAGACCGCTGATAAGACCATTATGTCCTATCCATATCTTTATCATCGATGGTGGAGCCATACCCAGATTACTCGTGTTGTTGCTGGTTGGGATGTCAGCGCACCATTTGTTTTCCATCTTTGACCCACGCGTAGCATACCAAAAAAAAAAAAAAAAAAAAACACTAAGATGATTGTGCGTGGGTCAGAGAGAGAAATAAATGGTGCGCTAAAAATCTGACATCCTCATTAGCAGGGCTGTGAATTTAATGCAATGAAAAAGTGTTAAATATTTGTCTGCATATATGCACTAAAAACAGCAAATATATGCACTGAAATATTCAAAAATATGCATTTAATATTCAAAAAAATACTGAATGAAAACGTTCTTATTAAAATTTTTTTAAATTAATAAATAATAATTCAAATTGGTATATAAAAAAAATTCTTTATTTATACACTTGGTAAGTGGGTATGTAGGTAGGTAACGTATGAACCGAGAATATAAAAACATTATAAGAAAATAAGCATAAACACGAAGAAATCATGAAAACATGAAATTATATTAAGTAATCAAAAAAAAAAACGCATATTGGTAACGGTATTGTAATTATAGGGATCTCCCCAATAAAATACGTACTAATAGTTCAAACAAATCATAAAAGCCAACTGTAATAAATATTAATTTATGAAAAAATATATTAAAAAGCATTATTATTATAAATGAAACAAAACTATGAACTATGGACCGTGACATAATATAGATATTTCTATATTTTTAGCTCCATAATTTTTGTTAAAATATTAGGAAAATGTATTAAGTGCCGTAAAAATGATAAATTTGAGCTATTACTTAAAATATTATATTCATAACAAATTATCATAGAAGGTTAGGTACTGTTATTCCACATACCTATTATAGTTTAATTTAACTACAACATTCTAGTAGAGTCTAATAAAATTTGGTTCCACGACTTTGATCATGCAAACTTTAAATACTAAACTATGGGTCTGAAATTTAGTTTATATAGATCTACATAATCCAAAACATATAGTATTGCTTCAAAATATAAAAATAAAGTGTCTTGTAAATCACACAGTCTCTCTTCAATTTTAAATTTTTCTTCAAATTATCTACAAAATATAAATGTTTAGTAAATTGGAAGACTTGATTGAGTATTTAATCATTTATCTAAAAGAGATGTGCCGGGTCGCCACATTACTATATCGAGGGGCCATGGTGCAAGTGTCGTCCATAAATATCATAACATATATTAAATTAGAAATACAAACTTAATATTTCACTAAAAGAAAATATTATAAAAAAATATTACGAAATGTACTATACTCATATAATATTATGATTGTATTAGTTACAAACTCTTGAATTAAGAGTTATGTGTAAGGATTTAATTGATTTCCAAAAAGGAAATGCCTGAAGGTTGTTTCAGTAAGTTGAGGAAGATAATGAAATCACAAATATTAGTAGGTACTATAGAGAGACTGTGCATTGATTTACAAATTTGTCTTAATTTTACTTTTTGCATTGAGAATAATATGAAGGTGGGCCGGGCTTTTAATATCAGAGTGGGGGACAGGGCTGGGAATTCATATTATGAAATGAAATATTTAAATAATAATAAAGTTGATCGCTTTTATGTGCTTCAAATTGTTTACACGAGTGAGCTGGGTATGGCTCCATCATAGATAATAAAGATATAACATAATGGATAGGACCTAATAGTCTTATGAGCGGTCTGATCTTCGAGGGGAACAATTGAGGCCAACTCGAGTATCGACTATCAATATAAAGGAGCCTCGATTTCCTTCCCCTCCGGGAACACGGCCTGAAATGTATTTAAAATAGGCGTGTACTATCCATATCTTTATAATCTATGGGCTTCAGCCGTAGCATGGGTTAAGGTATCAACAATCAAAGGATCAACTTGATAATCAAACACTTAAGTTCGGCAACCTGTAACTCAGGATCTTTTTATTCAAAGTGTTCTAATGAGTCATAAGAAGGTTAGTTAGGTAAACCTATGGTTAGTTGAAGCTATGGTGATGATAGACGACTACCATCACTGGTCGTGAGCTTTGCGATGATCTTTTCCTACTAACCATCAAGGTATTCGATATTGTAAACATAACAATGAAAGAAAATATTTAAATATTATTAATTTGGTTATGTTAGGTTAGGTTAGGATAGGACAGGAAATTAGACGTTAACTAATTATCATGGTTTTTAACACGGTCGTAAAGACTGCCAGCTAGAGTTGTACCAGTATAGTTATTAAAAACTTAAATACAGCCAACATTAAATAATGATTTTTTTACCACAACAAATTATAAAATGTATTTTAAAATATAACAAAATATTATTTTATTAGGATTTTATAAGGTGTTCAATACTTTTTGTAAATAGAAAATGTATAAAATCAATAGTTTTAATTTAATATATGGTTTTGTGTTTTAATATCCTATTGTCAAAGAATTCTCAGGGTTTTCTTTCCACATTTTTTTACATTGTACATTTTTCTCATTTAATTTTTTTGCATCCTTTATAAATTACATTCGTTTTTATACATTTTCTAATACATATATTACGGTGATACACCTCTGATCATAATAACTATTCGTGTATTTTAATGTAAACAATATACACAAATGTTTTCTGTTTAAGATTCTGGAGATTTTAGTTTGAAGATTGTAATGTGTACTCCCACAATATAATTTATTAAAATTTTTTTTTTGTTTTCTAAAATGCATTTACCCTGGCACCTGCAGGAACCCTGCTTCAATTTTTTCGAAATTATCTTAACAGTTGGCGAATTTTTTGTTGAGATTTTTTGAACATTGATAACCTGATACCATAGATCTGTTTTATAATTCTTTAGTGAGCTTATCATTTTGAATAGTTTTTCTGTTTAAGATTCTGGGCATTATAGTTTGTACTTTGTAATACGGTATTCCTAAAGTAAAATTTTTTCCACATTTTTTTTTTTGTTTTCTAAATATAACTCTAGTTGAATTATTTGTATTGACTTGAACATTGATAATCTTGTGCCTTGTGAATAATCCCTCTTTAATGAACTACTTAAAATTATTTTGAATAGTTTTTTCTGTTTAAGAGTCTGGGCATTTTAGTTTAAACTTTTTAATGTATATTCCTACACTAGATTTTTTTCAAAATTTATTTTTGTATTCTGAAATGCATTTGCCTGCGGGCGCCAACACCTCCCTTCAAATTTTTTTTTACGATTTTAACTCTAGCTAAATTTTTTAAACATTGACAATCTGGAACCCTCTGAATAATTCTTCTTCAATGAAATAAATATTTTAAATAGTTTTTTCTGTTTAAGATTTTGGAAATTTTAGTTAGAAGTTTTTAATATGTATATTCCCACAATAGAATTTATTTAAATTTTTTTTTGTTTTCTAAAATGCATTTGCCTGCGGGCGCCAACACCTCCCTTCAAATTTTTTTTATGATTTTCATTGTAGACAAATTTTTTAAACATTGACAATCTGGTACCCTTTGAATAATCCTTCTTTAATGAACTAATTATTTTGAATAGTTTTTTCTGTTTAAGATTCTGGGCATTATAGTTTGTACTTTGTAATACGGTATTCCTAAAGTAAAATTTTTTCCACATTTTTTTTTTTGTTTTCTAAAATGCATTTGCCTGCGGGCGCCAACACCTCCCTTCAAATTTTTTTTATGATTTTCAATGTAGACAAATTTTTTAAACATTGACAATCTGGAACCCTCTGAATAATTCTTCTTCAATGAAATAAATATTTTAAATAGTTTTTTCTGTTTAAGATTTTGGAAATTTTAGTTAGAAGTTTTTAATATGTATATTCCCACAATAGAATTTATTTAAATTTTTTTTTGTTTTCTAAAATGCATTTGCCTGCGGGCGCCAACACCTCCCTTCAAATTTTTTTTTATGATTTTCATTGTAGACAAATTTTTTAAACATTGACAATCTGGTACCCTTTGAATAATCCTTCTTTAATGAACTAATTATTTTGAATAGTTTTTTCTGTTTAAGATTCTGGGCATTATAGTTTGTACTTTGTAATACGGTATTCCTAAAGTAAAATTTTTTCCACATTTTTTTTTTTGTTTTCTAAAATGCATTTGCCTGCGGGCGCCAACACCTCCCTTCAAATTTTTTTTATGATTTTCATTGTAGACAAATTTTTTAAACATTGACAATCTGGAACCCTCTGAATAATTCTTCTTCAATGAAATAAATATTTTAAATAGTTTTTTCTGTTTAAGATTTTGGAAATTTTAGTTAGAAGTTTTAAATGTGTATTCCCACAATATAATTTATTTAAATTTTTTTTTGTTTTCTGAAATGCATTTGCCTGCGGGTGCCAACACCTCCCTTCAAATTTTTTTTTACGATTTTAACTCTAGCTAAATTTTTTAAACATTGACAATCTGGAACCCTCTGAATAATTCTTCTTCAATGAAATAAATATTTTAAATAGTTTTTTCTGTTTAAGATTTTGGAAATTTTAGTTAGAAGATTTTAATATGTATTCCCACAATATAATTTATTAAAATTTTTTTTTGTTTTCTAAAATGCATTTGCCTGCGGGCGCCAACACCTCCCTTCAAATTTTCTATGATTTTCATTGTAGACAAATTTTTTAAACATTGACAATCTGGAACCCTCTGAATAATTCTTCTTCAATGAAATAAATATTTTAAATAGTTTTTTCTGTTTAAGATTTTGGAAATTTTAGTTAGAAGTTTTTAATGTGTATTCCCACAAAATAATTTATTAAAATTTTTTTTTGTTTTCTAAAATGCATTTGCCCGCGGGCGCTTACACCTCCCTTCAATTTTTTTTTTTTAGTTATATAACTCTAGTTGAATTATTTGTATTGACTTAAACATTGATAATCTGGACCCCTCTGAATAATTCTTCTTCAATGAAATAAATATTTTAAATAGTTTTTTCTGTTTAAGATTTTGGAAATTTTAGTTAGAAGTTTTTAATGTGTATTCCCACAAAATAATTTATTTAAATTTTTTTTTGTTTTCTAAAATGCATTTGCCTGCGGGCGCCAACACTTCCTTCAATTTTTTTTTTTTAGTAATATAACTCTAGTTGATTTATTTGTATTGACTTGAACATTGATAATCTTGTGCCTTGTGAATAATCCCTCTTTAATGAACTACTTAAAATTATTTTGAATAGTTTTTTCTGTTTAAGAGTCTGGGCATTTTAGTTTAAACTTTTTAATGTATATTCCTACACTAGATTTTTTTCAAAATTTTTTTTTGTTTTCTAAAATGCATTTACCCTGGCACCTGCAGGAACCCTGCTTCAATTTTTTCGAAATTATCTTAACAGTTGGCGAATTTTTTGTTGAGATTTTTTGAACATTGATAACCTGATACCATAGATCTGTTTTATAATTCTTTAGTGAGCTTATCATTTTGAATAGTTTTTCTGTTTAAGATTCTGGGCATTATAGTTTGTACTTTGTAATACGGTATTCCTAAAGTAAAATTTTTTCCACATTTTTTTTTTGTTTTCTAAATATAACTCTAGTTGAATTATTTGTATTGACTTGAACATTGATAATCTTGTGCCTTGTGAATAATCCCTCTTTAATGAACTACTTAAAATTATTTTGAATAGTTTTTTCTGTTTAAGAGTCTGGGCATTTTAGTTTAAACTTTTTAATGTATATTCCTACACTAGATTTTTTTCAAAATTTATTTTTGTATTCTGAAATGCATTTGCCTGCGGGCGCCAACACCTCCCTTCAAATTTTTTTTTACGATTTTAACTCTAGCTAAATTTTTTAAACATTGACAATCTGGAACCCTCTGAATAATTCTTCTTCAATGAAATAAATATTTTAAATAGTTTTTTCTGTTTAAGATTTTGGAAATTTTAGTTAGAAGTTTTTAATATGTATATTCCCACAATAGAATTTATTTAAATTTTTTTTTGTTTTCTAAAATGCATTTGCCTGCGGGCGCCAACACCTCCCTTCAAATTTTTTTTATGATTTTCATTGTAGACAAATTTTTTAAACATTGACAATCTGGTACCCTTTGAATAATCCTTCTTTAATGAACTAATTATTTTGAATAGTTTTTTCTGTTTAAGATTCTGGGCATTATAGTTTGTACTTTGTAATACGGTATTCCTAAAGTAAAATTTTTTCCACATTTTTTTTTTTGTTTTCTAAAATGCATTTGCCTGCGGGCGCCAACACCTCCCTTCAAATTTTTTTTATGATTTTCAATGTAGACAAATTTTTTAAACATTGACAATCTGGAACCCTCTGAATAATTCTTCTTCAATGAAATAAATATTTTAAATAGTTTTTTCTGTTTAAGATTTTGGAAATTTTAGTTAGAAGTTTTTAATATGTATATTCCCACAATAGAATTTATTTAAATTTTTTTTTGTTTTCTAAAATGCATTTGCCTGCGGGCACCAACACCTCCCTTCAAATTTTTTTTATGATTTTCATTGTAGACAAATTTTTTAAACATTGACAATCTGGTACCCTTTGAATAATCCTTCTTTAATGAACTAATTATTTTGAATAGTTTTTTCTGTTTAAGATTCTGGGCATTATAGTTTGTACTTTGTAATACGGTATTCCTAAAGTAAAATTTTTTACTTTAAAATTTTTTAACTCTAGTTGAATTATTTGTATTGACTTAAACATTGATAATCTGGACCCCTCTGAATAATTCTTCTTCAATGAAATAAATATTTTAAATAGTTTTTTCTGTTTAAGATTTTGGAAATTTTAGTTAGAAGTTTTTAATGTGTATTCCCACAAAATAATTTATTTAAATTTTTTTTTGTTTTCTGAAATGCATTTGCCTGCGGGTGCCAACACCTCCCTTCAAATTTTTTTTTACGATTTTAACTCTAGCTAAATTTTTTAAACATTGACAATCTGGAACCCTCTGAATAATTCTTCTTCAATGAAATAAATATTTTAAATAGTTTTTTCTGTTTAAGATTTTGGAAATTTTAGTTAGAAGATTTTAATATGTATTCCCACAATATAATTTATTAAAATTTTTTTTTGTTTTCTAAAATGCATTTGCCTGCGGGCGCCAACACCTCCCTTCAAATTTTCTATGATTTTCATTGTAGACAAATTTTTTAAACATTGACAATCTGGAACCCTCTGAATAATTCTTCTTCAATGAAATAAATATTTTAAATAGTTTTTTCTGTTTAAGATTTTGGAAATTTTAGTTAGAAGTTTTTAATGTGTATTCCCACAAAATAATTTATTTAAATTTTTTTTTGTTTTCTAAAATGCATTTGCCTGCGGGCGCCAACACTTCCTTCAATTTTTTTTTTTTAGTAATATAACTCTAGTTGATTTATTTGTATTGACTAGAACTTTGATAATCTTGTGCCTTGTGAATAATCCTTCTTTAATGAACTACTTAAATTTATTTTGAATAATTTTTTCTGTTTAAGAGTCTGGGCATTTTAGTTTAAACTTTTTAATGTGTATTCCCACACTAGATTTTTTTCAAAATTTATTTTTGTTTTCTGAAATGCATTTGCCTGTGGGTGCCAACACCTCCCTTCAAATTTTTTTTTACGATTTTAACTCTAGCTAAATTGTTTAAACATTGACAATCTGGAACCCTCTGAATAATTCTTCTTCAATGAAATAAATATTTTAAATAGTTTTTTCTGTTTAAGATTTTGGAAATCTTAGTTAGAAGATTTTAATATGTATTCCCACAATATAATTTATTAAAATTTTTTTTTGTTTTCTAAAATGCATTTGCCTGCGGGCGCCAACACCTCCCTTCAAATTTTTTTTATGATTTTCATTGTAGACAAATTTTTTAAACATTGACAATCTGGAACCCTCTGAATAATTCTGCTTCAATGAAATAAATATTTTAAATTGTTTTTTCTGTTTAAGATTTTGGAAATTTTAGTTAGAAGTTTTTAATGTGTATTCCCACAAAATAATTTATTTAAATTTTTTTTTGTTTTCTGAAATGCATTTGCCTGCGGGTGCCAACACCTCCCTTCAAATTTTTTTTTACGATTTTAACTCTAGCTAAATTTTTTAAACATTGACAATCTGGAACCCTCTGAATAATTCTTCTTCAATGAAATAAATATTTTAAATAGTTTTTTCTGTTTAAGATTTTGGAAATTTTAGTTAGAAGATTTTAATATGTATTCCCACAATATAATTTATTAAAATTTTTTTTTGTTTTCTAAAATGCATTTGCCTGCGGGCGCCAACACCTCCCTTCAAATTTTTTTTATGATTTTCATTGTAGACAAATTTTTTAAACAGGGACAATCCTCTTATGAAATAAATATTTTAAATAGTTTTTTCTGTTTAAGTTTTGGGGATTAAAGTTTGTGTTTTGTTTTGTGTATTCCTAAAATAAATTTTTTTCCACATTTTTTTTTTGTTTTCTAAAATGCATTTGCCCGCGGGCGCTTACACCTCCCTTCAATTTTTTTTTTTTAGTTATATAACTCTAGTTGAATTATTTGTATTGACTTAAACATTGATAATCTGGAACCCTCTGAATAATTCTTCTTTAATGAAATAAATATTTTAAATAGTTTTTCTGTTTAAGATTTTGGAAATTTTAGTTAGAAGTTTTTAATGTGTATTCCCACAGTATAATTTATTTAAATTTTTTTTTGTTTTCTGAAATGCATTTGCCTGCGGGTGCCAACACCTCCCTTCAAATTTTTTTTTACGATTTTAACTCTAGCTAAATTTTTTAAACATTGACAATCTGGAACCCTCTGAATAATTCTTCTTCAATGAAATAAATATTTTAAATAGTTTTTTCTGTTTAAGATTTTGGAAATTTTAGTTAGAAGATTTTAATATGTATTCCCACAATATAATTTATTAAAATTTTTTTTTGTTTTCTAAAATGCATTTGTCTGCGGGCGCCAACACCTCCCTTCAAATTTTTTTTATGATTTTCATTGTAGACAAATTTTTTAAACATTGACAATCTGGAACCCTCTGAATAATTCTTCTTCAATGAAATAAATATTTTAAATAGTTTTTTCTGTTTAAGATTTTGGAAATTTTAGTTAGAAGTTTTTAATGTGTATTCCTAAAATATAATTTTTTTAAAATTTTTTTTGTTTTCTAAAACGCATTTGTCTGTGGGCGACAACACCTCCCTCCAATTTTTTTTTTATGATTTTCATTGTAGACAAATTTTTTAAACAGGGACAATCCTCTTATGAAATAAATATTTTAAATAGTTTTTTCTGTTTAAGTTTGTGGGGATTAAAGTTTGTGTTTTGTTTTGTGTATTCCTAAAATAAATTTTTTTCCACATTTTTTTTTTTGTTTTCTAAAATGTATTTGCCTGCGGGCGCCAACACTTCCTTCAATTTTTTTTTTTTAGTAATATAACTCTAGTTGAAGTATTTGTATTGACTTGAACTTTGATAATCTTGTGCCTTGTGAATAATCCTTCTTTAATGATTTACTTAAATTTATTTTGAATAATTTTTTCTGTTTAAGAGTCTGGGCATTTTAGTTTAAACTTTTTAATGTGTATTCCTACACTAGATTTTTTTCAAAATTTATTTTTGTTTTCTGAAATGCATTTGCCTGCGGGTGCCAACACCTCCCTTCAAATTTTTTTTTACGATTTTAACTCTAGCTAAATTTTTTAAACATTGACAACCTGGAACCCTCTGAATAATTCTTCTTCAATGAAATAAATATTTTAAATAGTTTTTTCTGTTTAAGATTTTGGAAATTTTAGTTAGAAGTTTTTAATGTGTATTCCCACAAAATAATTTATTTAAATTTTTTTTTTGTTTTCTAAAATGCATTTGCCTGCGGGCGCCAACACCTCCCTTCAACTTTTTTTTATGATTTTCATTGTAGACAAATTTTTTAAACATTGACAATCTGGTACCCTTTGAATAATCCTTCATTAGTGAACTAATTATTTTGAATAGTTTTTTCTGTTTAAGAGTCTGGGCATTTTAGTTCGAACTTTGTTATGTGTATTCCTAAAAAAATTTTTTCCAAAATTTTTTTTGTTTTCTAAAATGCATTTGCCTGCAGGCGCCACCACCCTGTTTCAATTTTTTCGAAATATACTTAACTGTTGTCGAATATTTTGTTGAAATTTTTCAAACATTGGTAACCTTGCCTTAGCTCTGTTTTATAATTCTTTAGTGAGCTTATCATATTGAATAGTTTTTCTGTTTAAGATTCTGGGCATTATAGTTTGTACTTTGTAATGTGTATTCCTAAAATTAAATTTTTTCAAAATTTTTATTTGTGATTTCTAAAAAATGCATTTGCCTGCGGGCGCCAACACCTCCCTTCAATTTTTTTTTTATGATTTCAACTATAGCCAAATTTTTTAAACATTGTCAATCTGGAACCCTCTGAATATTTTTTCTTCAATGAAAGAAATATTTTAAATAGTTTTTTCTGTTATAGTTTCTGGGCACTATAGTTTGTATTTTTTGTTGAGATTTTTTAAACATTGATAACCTGATACTCTAGATCTGTTTTATAATTCATTTATGAGCTTATCATTTTGAATTGTTTTTCTGTTTAAGATTCTGGGCATTATAGTTTGTACTTTGTAATATGTATTCCTAAAGTAAAATTTTTTCAAAATTTTTTTTTTGTTTTCTAAAATGCATTTGCTTGCGGGCGCCAACACCTCCCTTCAATTTTTTTTTTATGATTTCAACTCTAGCCAATTTTTTTAAACATTGACAATCTGGTACCCCTTGAATAATCATTCTTAAATGAACTAAATATTTTGAATAGTTTTTTCTGTTTAAGATTTTGGAGATTTTAGTTTGAAGTTTGAATGTGTATTCCCACAATATAATTTATTTAAATGCCGATCTGCAGCGTCGTGAAGCCGTCAGACGCGCGGACACCACGTACGTGCATTTACTCATAGGTATAATTAGAAATTGAATAATTTTTTTTTATATTGCCCATAGACTTAAGCACATATTAATATTGGAAAAAGAGACATGCCTTATTTTCGAAGTTCGACCAAGGTATTCTGATGGACGAGGGTATGTAAAAAAAAACATTTATATATTATATATGTACCTATCATATCATGTTAAAAATAAAAAAGAAATATATTATAATCGTATGTTTGGTTTTATAGAGAGCTTTCCCGAGACACCCATTGCCTATATGGCAGAAAAGTGTGACCGGGTGAAAGTGGCTGTGGACCCGTTTTGCGGCGCCGGCGGAAATATAATCCGGCTTGCCCGACTGTTCGACAAAGGTACTGTAATATTTTTTGCACTAAAACAAATAAAACCGTTTATGTGGAAATAAAATGTGAACATATTATTTCTACTTAATTGTAAATTGTAATTACCGAATGTAATAATTGTCTATAATGTACCTATCTATATATTGTATTATTTTTTAATAGTATATTAAGTAGGTACCTACCTATTATCTGTGGCTTCTAATAATTGTAATATTTTATATTTGTAATAGTCATTGCTGTAGATATTGACGTAAACAAGATAGTGATGGCCAAGCAAAATGCCGCGATTTATGGCGTACTTGAGAAGATTGAGTTCGTTGTTGGAGACTTTTTCAAACTGGCAAATCAGATACAGGTTAACGTTATAGTCACATCGCCTCCACGGGGCGGTCCAGAATACAACAAAATTTATGTTATCGAAAATGAGTTTATTTAAAAACTGTTTAACTCGACGTTGCTGTATGTCTGGTCCAATAATGTAAGTTATAAGTCATTGTGTATTTAATACAATAAAAGCATAGTAAAAAAATAATTAATAGACTATATTAATATAGCACCTACTTAATTAATTTAATATACCTAACCGTACTTATACATACAACAATATTATAATAATGTATTATTTATGTTTGAATTCATTAGAAGTTAGAACAATGCCGTATCAGACGTCGCTCCCAAACCGGTCGACATCCATCTGCATAGCTGTGATTGAAAACGTCTATATTTAAAAATTCTTATAGTATAATATTTATCTAATAAATTAATTTTCTTTAGCATTCCGCAAGAATGAACGGTATAGTTTGAAAACTTACTAAAGTTATCTGGTGGATGTCGATACGTTGGTGAGCAGCCGTCACACATCGGTCTGATGTACCTACGGAAAGTTATTATTGGATCGGTCATAATATTACGTTGAGAAGTTATCTGTTCATGAACTCATTTGCAGATTTGTAGGCCAATTCCGTTGCCATTTTTTAATCATTTCTTAATCATTCTTTGTATTAAAAATCTTAATTTAAAATACCTAAAAACCTAACTACCACTTATCAATTATAACTACAGGTTATCAATATCCGAATTTTAAAAAAACAAATATTGGACCCATTACATACCCATTATATACCCATTACCCACCAAACTTACAAACATTTAAACCTTGAATGCTCGAAAACTTAAAATAGTTTGTTCACGACACATCTAGTGAATCTTTGTAACACAGAATTTATAATAATTTTGATTATTCTTGATTAACTTTTGATAAAATAATACATGATTGAGTGACTTACATTTCCAATAACAATATGATGCGACATAATATATTGAATAATATGGTGTATTGCTATTAATTTTATGTTCCACAACAGTTATTTGTTTTAAATGCAGTTTCAAAAACGTCCATACATACATAAGCTGCTCAAACATTTCCTAAATTTTGTTTTAAGCTTATTCAATATTATCAAAGTAAGGCGTTGGCCAACCCAAATGCTATTTGCGCCCATGCATAAATATTAGTATCAATTGTAAATTCATCATAATATATAAACAGTATAAGACTTAAAAATTGCATTTACTTGTCTAAATTCTTTATATATATTTTATGTATAAGGTACATAGTTACATAAGATACAAACATAAGTAATGTGTAAATTATAAAACTAAGATTTTATATATGTATTAAAAAAAATTATATAGCTGAAATTTAAAATATAAATATAATATGTATATTTTTCGTCTAAGTTTATCAATAAATAGAAACAAAAAAAAATACATTCAAATATACATTAAATAGACAAATATAACTTAAGAAGTATGAAGTGAAGAATACACTGTTGAGTACTGTAGAGATGTGACAAGTTGTCTTTAATTAACTGATTCGTTTTTTCAAATAAATGAACTGGTTCAGACAGCACAGTGAATCATTTGATCATAAGAATCATAATTTATTTGTTTGTGACCACCACTGACGAGTTCATTTAATTGAATCATTAGTCTAATGCGAGTTGTTTCTTATCATAATTATACAAAATTAATTAAATTAATACAAAATAATTTATTATAAGAATCTAAATAATAAATATCCAGTACACAAGAAGTCACTATTTCTATTTTTTGATTTTTATACATCAAATTTGACTTAAATAATAAAATTAGTTTGTTGACACATTAAAAACACAGTAAATAAAAATCATCTACATCTTATATGGAGTTAAGTAAAAAGAAATAATAATTAATATTAGTCCCAATTATCTACACACCAAGTATCTATTTAGTTTAATTTTTTATTTATTTTAAACTAACAAACCATGTTTAGTAATCAAAGGTCAGGTATTTATCAATAGAGTAATATGGTTTGAAACTGGCTGGACAGTGATGTACTGATGTGATATGATATTTAATCTTTTAGTGGGGTAAATATTTAAACATAAATTCAATCAACCAACCAGGGAAATTTTATTTTAGCACATTGAAAATGAAAATTTGTTTCTTAAATTACATTTTAACCGTTTCTTATTCTATTTTATTGTATCTATTAATAAGAAAAATTTCAATCCCCTAAAGTAGAATTCAATTACAGTAAAAATATTAACTTCAAAAAATATAAAATTGTTTGTTTGTTTTTTCAATATTTTATTTGTAATATCTATTTATTAGATTTTGTAATTTGTAATTTAGTTTTATAATATAGGAATTTTTTGTATATCAAGTGTCAGAAATAGCGTGGATTTTTGTGAACGAGACATCTAGAATCTACATATATTCTATTATAATCTATTTTTCATTTTTTATATATATAATATTAGGGCCTTGTCCTTGAGTATAGGTAGGTGCAACGTTTTAATGTCATTAATTATTATTAAGGTGTTAATATTAATAAGGCAGAATTTAAATCCCTACTCATGGCACCCAATTTCTTTAGTTGTGCCTTAACCACAGTGGCACTTGACACGGATTACAGAATAACATAATATTATTATATATAAATAAATACACCGGCATATATCCGGAAACGGTATTTACAACTCTATGTGGTATAGCTTAATGACGTTCTTTCAAGGGTGAAAACAGAAGTTGAAGCTTATTTTGAAGAAAGATGCCTATTTTGGTCATTACTCGTAAACCGCCATGTGGAACTGTAAGTGGAAACAGTTTTTTCAGAAGAAGTTTTTCCAAACAGAATAATCTCCTACGTGGCTTGGGTACATGCATATACCAGTTACTGTATCTTGCTTACTAAAATTGGAAAAAAAAACAACTATATTAATTAAATTATTTTGAAAATTGTATTCATTTAATGGCTCAATATCATATAAAAAATCAATGAAAGTAAAATAGTAACCAATCAACATTATTCATAGTCCCAACACATAGTTTATCCCAATATATAATATAGCAAACATCCTTGTGTTATAGTTGTGAACCTATAGCGTATACTTGTATTATTTATTATTATCTATGCCTTATGGAGAAAAATAAAAAATAACAATATAGGTAATCATGTAAACTTTTTAATATTATTAATAATTAGTAACTCCATCATCATTAACCATTACTATAAAATTTAACACTAAGGACCATAGTCAATGCTTAAGAATAAGTATTGCGCTTAAGTACATTTTGGTAATTTAAAAACTAAAAAAATTGTGATAGTAACTAAAAGCAATGCTTGATGTAGGTCTCGATGATCCTTAGTTTAAGTAACACTATTTCTTTTCTTAGGCTAAAGTCTCGTGTATGAATCTCGTTTGAGTCATAAGTAGGTATAGCTTAAGCAATACTTATTCTTAAGCATCAGCTATGATAATGGCCCTAAACATTTACAAAATATCAGATATTAAATCCACATCTGACTGCAACTTTGTAAGATAAATAATTATCGTTTTAATGTATCTGTTAAGTTGTTTCAGATGTATCACAACCAATAAGTAATACATTATAGGAATTTTAATACTATGCAGATTGAAGAATGATTTGAATTATGAAGGTTTGAATGTGATTGTTGTAACTTGTAAATGGCATATTAAGTTTAACTTGGATTTGCAATGATTTTAATCCTTTGTAGATACATTTGACCTAGAAATAATACACTGTTGTATAACATAAAATTTAAAGAATAGGCAAGCAGATTAGTAGTCAAAATGTATGTACGACTTACGAAAATTTAAGATGAACTGTTTAAATTTGTAAATTGTATACTGCACAGTACACACGATAGTGAATAATAAACATATTGTATAAAATGTAAAAAAATGTAAAAAAATTAAATAATTAATAAATTAAATAAAAATTAACAAAATATTAACGAATAATTATTATTTACATTTGAATTCAACATAACTTCAATTATTGTTTGCTGACATTTGAAGTGGTAACCATCTACATGGTTACACATGTTAATAATTCATTATCATAATTTAAAATCTATGATTATTTGATAAAGCAAATTTTGTATGGTTTTTTCAGTTTTTTGGTTTTTTTTTATGGTTTTTGTAAGCTCTCTCTCTCAACTGGAAAATTCGTTACACCGACCATTTAAATGGAATCTCCATAATATTCTCCATCGACAAACTTTAGATTTCACCATTTCTCGTTCTCCTATGTGGGATTAATCTCATCCACAAACAGACGACCACAATAGTTCTGAATAGAGTACATACCTAATGGCTAATATTATATTATATATCTGTCATTTACTAATTCACAAATCGTTTATACCTATTGTCCAGCGTTAGTAAATTTCAGGACATGTCATATTACAGTATTATAATTTATGACAAAATACATTTAGTTATAATCATTTTCTAGACGTATAATACGTCATAAACTTTGATGATTGAATTCATCAATTATATAAACAATTTATTGTTCATATTTAACACTAAATAGATTTATTATCGATGTGATTATATGAATAGGTAACTATTTCTAGGAAAACTACTGACATAGAAAGTTGTATGTTACTGGCGTAATTACCAAATGCGAATTAACGTATAAATATGTAATAGTTTTTAAAGTTCAATAAATCTATAAGTTGTAGCTGATGACGTTTTCATAAGATAATATTATACTTTTAAGTTCCCAAACGTTTCGGTTTAGGCCCTTCTAAAACGTAATCCCGGAATCGCCCCCCCCCCCTAGTTGTATTTTGGAAAAGATTGAGTTTTTGTACGACGTTTCTGAAACTCGAGATTTGTATAGTTTGGAGGTCGGTGATCAAATTCGGTGTCAGGTGTCGAGACCATAGGAGCCGTTTTTCTCCGTCTTTTGGGGCTTCGGAAATTTAAAATTTGCGTTTTTCGGGGTTTCCGGTACGGTCACTTGGATTTTGGGAGCGGCGAGCCGTTTTTTATAGTCGGACGTTATAGAAGACTTTTCGCCGTTTGGCAGGATCATTGTCCAATGTATTTATGTTAGTATCTGATTTCTGACCTAAAATATGAAAATATTGTGTTAACCTTCGCCATATCATATTGCCTACATGAAATTATTTTGAAATACCCATAATTTGTTAAAATATATGATTATGATATTTATTTATTTATTTATTAAGCTCACAAGCAATTCTCTTTATAAAACATAATCTTAATTGTTTTGCGTGTTATGTGATAAAGTATAGAAAATGTGGAAAAGGGAAAAGTATTTTTTGTTTATCCTGAAAAGTTATTAAAATGTAACATAGATTCCTCTTAACAAATGCCCATTCAATTTAAAAATGAAATATACCTACCTGAAACTTGTGGAACTGAGTTAACTGAACCTTCGGCAAAGACATTACTTAAGTCTGGTTTATTAACATCAACATTATTATTTTCCTCAGAATCCACTGGCTTTAAAACTTGTTCATAAACTCCAGAATCGATCACAGTATCAACTTCTAACTAAACAAATATTGCTTTAGTTATTATTGTCACACATAATTTAGGTACATTAATAATAATGTTTAAGCCCATATTAAATATATCAGAAATTAAAAATCTAAATAAGCATTGATCATACTGAAGTCAGAACAAAAATAATTACAAAATTAAAAATACCTGCGACTTGTAGAACTGAGTTAACTGAACCTTCGGCGAACATGAACATCAACTTTATCTTTTTTCTCATAACCTGATGGCTTTAATACTTGATTATTAACTTCTGATATTTCTACATTAACATTTCATAGGTATAAAAGTTAATAGGTATTTTTTATTGTTCTTTAAACTTTTCAGTTCAAAGTTTTCTCTTATATATATACTACTTAATATTTATTAATTGTATTTCATTATTTGATTGTGTTGACACATTTTTGAAAAAATGTAAAAAAAAATATTTTTCAAAATTTTAAATTATTAATTTCATAACCGAACAATAAACAAATAAACTTGACTTTTGCAAATACTTGTAATTGTTAAATTAGTCATAGTATGAAAATTGAAAACTAATTTTAGTTTAATAAGTTTTAATATTATGTTATACTTTTTAGTGATTTATTATTGCTAATAGTCTATGACAATTATTGAAAATGTTAAGTTAAAAAGTTACAAGGTACATAATTACCTTTCATGATTTTTTTTTACAACCAATTGAAAAAAAAGAAGTAATATCAGTATTCTTTGATTTAATTTTAGATGTTTGACAGGTATCTAAATGTCGCATCCAGTTAGTATCATTAGATATATTTTGTTTTTAATTTTCCGCAATCACACTTTTCAACCATCTTGAATGCGACGTCGAAGATGAAGTTTGTATACTATCTAAATAATAATTTTAATAATATACTACCTATTATAGTACTCTATAGGCACTATGGGCAGTCTGCATTCGGTTGGCCGTCACCCGACACCCGTCTGTGTGTGTGTCATACGTCGTTTTCTGGTATGCAATAAAAATATAATAAATTTCCGTCAGACATCGAACACACGTTTATTTCTTTTTCGCATTTACCAATAATTATTACTAAAGTGATTTGTGACTATCCCCAGTCCCCAAAATATTATCATTTGATTAATGATTTTCGAGTATTATATAAATAGTAGGTATACAAGTTGGGCTTATGACTACAAGTCTACAACTATTGAACTCTATATTGGTACTGTATTTATAACTATGACAAGATTGCGGGGGGAAACCGGTCACCGCCTGCGCGACGAGGTACGGTACGATCTCATTTTGAACATAGTATGGGTGGCTTACTGTTCATTTCAAACGGTTTACGAAATATGAAGCATGAACAAAATACAATAACATTATCATTATCATTATTTTATAATAATTAATAATGAACATATTTCAAGTTAATTATTTTATGTTATACCCACCCACCCCTTATTTTCAAGGTGTAGAGACCGCTACACCTAGTAATAGGGATGGGCGCCACTGCCGGTCGCTGAACATGGGAAGTCCTCAAGTCCACCCAGAATCGTATTGATGAATCAACAATACATCTTACATCTTACATCTTACATCTAACATCTTACATCTATCATTGCAATCTTATAATTATTCACCTGAATGCATGTAATCCTGAATGTACAGTTAATTTATTGCTAACCATCTACAAAGTCAACACTGTATTAATAAAAGTATTTATTGTTAAAATAAAATTGAGTTCTACATTATTTGTAGGTACTTAATAATTATTTGGGTATAAAGGAAACATATTTTAATCATACAAAATTAGATAAACTAAAAAACAAAAATAATAAGTACATACGTCGTGTTAAAAATAGTTTTTAATTAATATAGGTAGGATAGGTACCTATATGTAGGTAGGTACTTATCCAAAACTCGTTTATCAGAAATTAAATAAAAAGGGAGGTCAATAAAAAAAAAAAAATTGGAAGTGACTCTGCTGAAGTAGGTTACAAGTGGGTGACTGTTATGGATAGTGTTAAATTTGAATTCAATGATATAATATCATTGTATACGAAAAACAATTTTAAGTGGAGACGATTTGTCAGCCTAGGATATTGTATACTATACTTATATTGATATTATTAAATATTATTAATACCGTAGCCGGTTAAGGTGAATTATTATTATTTGTTTATTATCATATTTGTATAATATACAATATTATGATAATATATTTTAGACGTTTCAATTACCTACGAATAATATTTTTAAAATAGGTATATATATTACAAGTTACAACGAATTAAGAACGATATTGCAAAAATTAATTGCCGGAAATCATTAGTTTTTAACTGAAAACGACACGGAAGTCTGAACTTGGCGGTCAGTCTTATTTTTAAGTTATATGTATCATAGCCAATTGAAATTTTTGGTATTTTCATTTGTACCCGGTGTGGTCACTCGCACACTGCGCTTGCTCGAAGCGAAAGGTGCGAGTGACCACACCGGGTCAACACAAGGTGCAGACTGCATTTAAATCAAAAACATCCCTCGACTTGTTATGTAAAACCACCATGGGTGGGTGTCAGAATTATTTTTGCATCATCAATTTTAAAACGTTGATTTACCTAGATTAAAAAAAAAATTAATTTGTAATACTTAAGCTCGGTAAACTTTAAGCGTTGTACGGGTGCGTAAAACACCGAAAATCGTAAACTTCGTAAGGCTATACCATAAAAACCAATGATTTCCCGGTAGTCGAGTTTTGGACAAGTACCTACATAGGTAACTTATAATAATTCATATTGTAAATTAATTAGGTACCAAAAAATATAACTTCTCAAACACTGTGTCTATTGTTACTGGCGGGAGAATGTATTAGAATGTCTATAAACTTGCGGACTAGTTTGTATACATAGTTAAATTTGGCATGCGAACTATAATTGAAATAGAAAACCAGAATAGGTGCATTGCAGATCACAAAAATTTCTGTAAAAGAACATACGATTTATAAATATACCTATAGGTATACTGAGTATAATACTATAATATATAAATTCTTTGGATTTATGATGGTAAATAATATATTTTATAATATCTATGGCAATCGTCAATTGTCGAAATTCGTCGGCGACGGTGAACAATTCTAATAATTTCAGCAAATACTATTGTATTATAAATATAATATATTGTATATTTTGATTTCAGTGAACAAAAAAATAATAGGCCACAAATATAAACGGACAGTTCGTTAAACCGTATATATTATAATGTAAGTTTTAACACAAACTCGCAAATTTCGTTATGGTCAGGTTATTTTCATAAAATATTTCGATACTTTCAAGTTTCAGCTCACCGGAGTGAGATGATTAGATGAAGATGGATGGAAATAGCTGTTTCTTCGGCGATGACGGCACTCTAGCTACGTTTCACCGGAAGAGTAGATGTTTACGAGTAAGTTTGTTTTCATATTATTACCTACTATTTTACATTTACTTTTTAGACTTAAATCAAATATTTATTGCCACGGACAATCTGTTGTGGCGTAGGTGACGTAGAAGCATTTATAAGTTTAATCCCAATAGCGCAATGTATAAAATACGCGAGACCGTCTTCGTTTCACCACGCCAAGTTTAATACGCACCTTTTTGCATGTTATACTATACGCCGTGTATCACCTTAGGTTTGCGCGAAGTATTTAAAACAATATAATATTATTAATCTTTATATTTTATATTTTTACACACATAAATACATTATACACCTCATATATTTTATTAGCATACTTACACATTTTTTAGTGTAGTTTATAACCTAGATGGATATAGATATAGTTATTAAATGTCTTGCAATTATATATTTTACTATAATTATTAATTTCATTATAATATAATATAACAATACACTTTAAATTAAATTAGTTGTTATCAAGACAGACAGTCTTAAAACAAACTCTTTTCTGGACGTTTTCAAAACGTATTATGCTTAAAAAAAATTGCACAGTTGTCGTAGCAGTCCGTTTCTATATCAACCCGTGTGACATCAAATAGGAATTATTCTTGTTTTTTTAAATAGTTTTTTCGAAAAATATATGTAACATGTAGGTAAAGCTCATGCAGTTATGAATTTTTAGTTAATGGAAATGCGGATGTTTATACTTCATAGATATTTTTTTAGTTAATAATCGTGTAAATAATTTGATTAAACAATCAGGTACCTACTCATCACTAGTATCAATTTTATTATATTACGTGTAAAATCACCGACACAAGGTGCAGACTGCATTTAAAAAATTAAAAGCATAAAATAAAATATAAAATAATGTTGTAGTAGAAGCTGGAAACTGTAGTTTATTCTAATTTATAATCCAATTAATGTAACCGAGAATGTAACTATTAAATTCATCATTGAATGATTATTCAGAGATCACTTTGGGATAAATGTAAATTAAATTAAAAATAATTAAAAAACATTTAGTGAAAGGAACAAGATTACTGCTAATATTTAAGTCTTAATTATTATTAACAAATAAATACAAATAATAGATATTTTAATAGCTTTTTACTATTAACACTCAGTGTAAATATATTTTCTGATCGACTTACCTATATGTAAGTACCTTCTATAAAATAATTATTCATATCAAATAATCCAAACAATTTAATGCAAGGATTCTCATAAATTGATCTTACAGCAGCCTTAAAACACCAAAAATACATTTGTACATCATTTACAAAATTTTAGTTCCCTATTATGGTGTGGGTATTAATACAAACAATAAATTGCTATTCGAAAACACAATTTCGTATACCTATTATTATTTACTAAATACCTACAATTAAACTAAACTAAAAATAAATATATGATTACATACTGAGTGCCTATAATATAATATTATATATGAAAATTGAATCTTTATTACGAATACTTATCGTTTACACAGACCACAAGAAAAAACAATTAAAAATATTAAAAAAATAAAGAACACATCATTATAAAATTAATACAGTCATCGATCCGCTCAGAATCTAAAATTATAGACTTGGAGTTTTAGAAATATAGTTGGGATTATAGTATTTGATGAATTTACTGAATACGTTTATGGCTTTATGTTAACTCTAAAATACAGTAATCACATTATTATTTAATAATTCATAAAATACAATATACTCTTATAAAAATATTCTTTTGCTTCTGATATCTATTCACCACCTTAATCAATAATTAAATTGATAAACGAAAATAATAATTTAAATAATACCTATATCATATTATTATAATTCAAATTCAAAATTATAAACTATTTTGGTTTATTGTCATATCAAATTTCAATGAACAAATAAATTGTTCCTTAACACGGAACTCTTTGATATAAAAAGTTGCATTATATTATATCCGTGGATTCATCATACTGACGTACCTAGTATAATATCTATCATTTATTTATTTAATCTATGGCAAATCTCAAAGTCGTTGCAGAAGACACAGTCGATTAATAATTCTAAAATTTCAATAAGCAAAGAAGATATGAGCAAAAAACTTACTGCGTTTCGTATAATTTTATTTTTCATAAATCACAATATTCTAAGTTCTGGCTGTATTCTGGAGCGTTTCCTCGTGGGCGTCGCAGTTCACAGATGTCACGGATTCCGCCGAGTCGATAATTAAAGTAAGTTTGTTTATATATTCTTTTGGGATTTAAATTTACTTTTAAGACTTAAAACAAATATTTAATGTCACGAAAAATGTGCTATCAAAGTGTTGTATGCGCATATTTTAGTTCCGAACTAGAAATGTATAAAATACGTGAGATATAAACGTCGTCGTCGTTTTTCCAGTCCCTGTTCGTAGAATAATTATAATTAATATGTACATACCTATATAGGGTACTTAATATAAATAAATATATGTTTTGGTTTAATTTATAGAAATATATGTTATGACTTATAACTGATAATAGTCATAAGATACAATTTTAATTAATAACTGGTAAATTTTTTTCCAAATACAACGTTATAAGTTTATAGGTAACTATTAATTTAGTGTCACATACTTAACTTCTATTGTTCACCTAATATTTATATTCTATATCATAGGGATTAGGGATGTATAACCATGTACACATAAAAGTATATTCACGGAATGGTCAACTGCCTATCCTAACGTGTGCAGTGCTTATGAATAATATACCTACTCATATACTCGTAAAGGTATATAAATATAAACGTATAAATTATTAAAATACAAAACGAACAAACGAAAAACGATTCTGAGCAAAGACATCGTTAACTAATAAATAATATTGAGATTAAAGTAATTTATTTTACTATTAGGCATTAGTACCTTCAATAGTAGGTTAATGAATAATATACCTAGGTACTCATATAGTCGTATTGGTATGTAAATATACCTATATATAAATAGTGTAATACTACATACACGAATGTGTTACCTATTATGTCCCTAAAAGTTCAACAGTTATTATTATATTTATTTATTTTTTACATATAGGTAGGTTACATTACGAGACTCTAATTAAAATCACATTTATTTTATTTTTTCGAACACAATGTTTCAAAAATTATTACTTAATATATAATTTATTGGTATAGTATTAAATAAATTAATGAAATAGAACAAACACATCTACTATAATTATTAAAATACAAAACGAACAAACGAAAAACGATTCTGAGCAAAGACATCATTAACTAATAAATAATATTGAGATTAAAGTAATTTATTTTACTATTAGACATTAGTACCTACAATAGTAGGTTAAAGTCATTTTTGCCCAAAAAATTACATTTGAAAATGTCATCGTGTATATAAATTATAATAATATACTCTAAAAGTTGCATAAACCCGCGAATACCTACTTTCTTTAAATTACAACAAAATAACTAAAATCGTTATTCTTGGTTTTAATATGTAATTTCGTCAAAATTTTAACTTATAATATCTTTAAAAAGTAACTGTGTTTATAATAGATTTTTTAGATTTTTTGGTTACAATATGACTGGGTCGGCGGGATACTGGGAACATTCCCGGTGGGCCACTACTCAAAAATGATTTGTTATTGCTATTTATTTATAATTATTATTAATATAGAAGATCGGCATAAATCGGTAGAAAATCGGTATAAAAATGAATTGTAAATATTTTTTATTTTCATACCATGACGCGTGTGTGAAAAATTGTTTATATTAAGTGTTTAAGATGTTAAATTTCGGTTCGACTGATTGTCCACCGCCCTCATTCTTCAGCATCAATGCATCACAATTTATTATTTATAAAAATTGCATTTTCTGAATTTTCTAAAACATTGCTTTCCAAGCAAAGAATTCGTTTCATATATTATCAACGAATTGAAAAATGAAATTAGAACATTTATATGGGATAAAGTCAATTTTATAAAAACTTATTAGAAAAAAATTAAATACAATTAAATTTTTGTTACTTATATTTCTAATTTTTACGTACCCATTATGTTCGATACTATAACTTCAGTTTTCAGCTATAGAAAACAACACTTGCCAATATGGAATTACTGTCGAAGTTTCTTATTTTAAAATATTAAATAGCATCTGATTGACTGATGTGCTATAATGAAACTCAAAATATAACGAAGACTCTACATATACACCTATCTAAATTCTATTTTATATTCGTTTAAATTGGACTTAATTTTTCTGGCCAATTTATTAAGCTTTGTAATATAAGTGCAATAAATCGTATTTTTCTCATTTTTAATCCACGTCCTATTTATAACTTAACGTCATTTTGTATATACCAATCGATTAGTGTACACAATAAAAAATATAATATTATTGATGGGTTAATAGGTTCATAACTATTATGTAGGTAGGTACAGTTTTGTACGTTCAATGTAACGTTCTTAATTCAAAAAGTAGCTAAATGAGTCAAATGAGAGTGGGGGAGGATATTTCTGATTTTTTAACATGCACTATTTCAAGGGTTTTTAATCTGAGGGGCGCACCACTCTAAGGAGGAGTGACACAATTTCGTAAGGGGGGGGGGGCGTGAAAATGTTTAAAAAAAACACGAATTTATTTAGTTATTTTGTTATTTAGGTAATACATATTAATTAATAGGTATTTCTTAAATTTTTTTATTATTTTATTCGAAACATAAAAATTAATATTAGGTATTTATTGGTAGGTTTATATAATATCAGTAGACTATAACGCATAGGTCATTAGAATATTGTAGAACATTTTACTGCATAAGATGCACGTTATTTCAGAAATGGTATTCGTCAGTGAAAATGTTCAAACTGAGAATAATATATCATAAGCAGATTGAAATGTGTGAACGTTTCAGTGCTTCGAAGACCAAGTTTCGTGGCAGATTTTGATTCCGTCACGGGGTATGTAATTTCTTATTTCTCAGTAGGTTTTTTTTTATTATTGTTAATTGATCAAAGGATGTATTGTCCGAAATTTTTCAATATTTGTATTGTAATTATACTGGTATAACACTATTCCGGCTATCAATAAAGTCGTGTTAAAAATTAGAAAATTGGCGAGGTTTGTTATTTTTTTAAGTAATTCTTTCGTGTAGGGAATTCGCTCAATGATATTTAAATATTTTCACCGATAATCAAGTACGATGACTTGTAGGTAACTAGAGACTGAGTGAATAGGAATTAGGAAGTGTGTGATATGGCGAAGATAAGGAAATGGGTCAACAGGGTTTCAGAATGTTTGGTGTATGAAAGGGAAAGATGAAAAAGAAATGTAAGGTTAGGGAAGGTAAGTGGAGTGAGGGTAGCAGATATGAGAATAATAAGTTAGGTGTTAAGGTACAAAAGAGGATAGAATAAGAAATTAATTAATTAAGGGCAGTGTACATATTGTAGTGAAAAAAAGAGAGAATAGGTTTAGGTGGTTCGGGCACTGTATGATAAGAGATAGTGAGAGTGGATATAGAAGTTAATTTAGGGGGGAAATGAGGGGCGAGAAGACTGAAGAAGAGATGGATAGACAGAATACCGATCATATGGAGGAGTGGAATGAGAGTGGCTGAACCTGTATATAGCTGTGAGAGACGGGGGAATAAAAAGTGTAAAGGTAGAATAGTTATGTTAACAATGCCGAATACGTAGGAAAAGATCTTGAATTGCAAAGGCCCTATTGACTTTTTTGGCTTCAACTAACCATAGGTTTACCTAACTAACCTTCTTATGACTCATTAGGACACTTTGAATAAAAAGATCCTGAGTTGCATGTTGCCGAAATTAGGTGTTTGATTATCAAGTTGATCCTTTAAATTGTTGACGCCTTAATCCATGCTATGAATGAAGCCCATAGATAATAAAGATACGGAGGGGAAGGCAATTGAGGCTCCTATATATTGATAGTCGATACTCGATATAGGTATACTTTATTTGGCCTCAATTGTTCCCCTCGAAGACCGCTGATAAGACCATTATGTCCTATCCATATCTTTATCATCGATGGTGGAGCCATACCCAGATTACTCGTGTTGTTGCTGGTTGGGATGTCAGCGCACCATTTGTTTTCCATCTTTGACCCACGCGTAGCATACCAAAAAAAAAAAAAAAAAAAAACACTAAGATGATTGTGCGTGGGTCAGAGAGAGAAATAAATGGTGCGCTAAATATCTGACATCCTCATTAGCAGGGCTGTGAATTTAATGCAATGAAAAAGTGTTAAATATTTGTCCGCGTGTATGCACTAAAAACAGGCAAATATATGCACTGAAATATTCAAAAATATGCACTTAAAATTCAAAAAAATACTGAATGAAAACGTTTTTATAAAAATTTTTTTAAATTAATAAATAATAATTCAAATTGGTATACAAAAAAAATTCTTTATTTATACACTTGGTAGGTGGGTATTTAGGTAGGTAACGTATGAACCGAAAATATAAAAACATTTTAAGAAAATAAGCATAAATACGAAGAAATCATGAAAACATGAAATTATATTAACTAATAAAAAAAAAAACGCATATTGGTAACGGTGTTGTAATAATAGGGATCTCCCCAATAAAATACGTATTAATAGTTCAAACAAATCATAAAAGGCAACTGTAATAAATATTAATTTATGAAAAATATATTAAAAAGCATTATTATTATAAATGAAACAAAACTATGAACTACTGACCGTAACATAATAAAGGTATATCTAAATTTTTAGCTCCATAATTTCTGTTAAAATATTAGGAATATGTATTAAGTAGTAAGTACCGTAAAAGTGCTAAATTTGAGCTATTACTTAAAATATTATATTCATAACAAATTATCATAGAAGGTTAGGTACTGTTATTCCACATACCTATTATAGTTTAATTTAACTACAACATTCTATTAGAGTCTAATAAAATTTGGTTCCACGACTTTGATCATGCAAACTTTAAATACTAAACTATGGGTCTGAAATTTAGTTTATATAGATCTACATAATCCAAAACATATATTGTTTCAAAATATAAAAATAAAGTGTCTTGTAAATCACACAGTCTCTCTTCAATTTTAAATTTTTCTTCAAATTATCTACAAAATATAAATGTTTAGTAAATTGGAAGACTTGATTAAGTATTTAATCATTTATCTAAAAGAGATGTGCCGGGTCGCCACATTACTATATCGAGGGGCCATGGTGCAAGTGTCGTCCAACCTGACCTATATTTTAATAATATTATGATTGTATTAGTTACAAACTCTTGAATTAAGAGTTATGTGTGAGAATTTAATTGATTTCCTAAAAGAAAATGCCTCAAGGTTGCCTCAGTAAGATGAGGGACCGTAGTGCTGTCCACCAATAAAGTACCCGAAAAAAAAAAACGATTAATTCAAATATAGAAGGTACTTATATCATATACTTTTATCAAAGTATGATTGTGTTAGCCACAGTCTTGTGTAAATGATATTGTCTTATGTTTTCCCAATCTAATTATACAAAATACTGAAAATTAATGAAATCACAAATATTAGTACATTAGTGCATTGATTTACAAATTTGTCTTATAAATTTACTTTTTGCACAGAGAATAATATGAAGGTAGGCTGGGCTTTTAATATCAGAGTATGGGGGACAGGGCTGGGAATTCATATTATGAATTAAAATATTTAAATAATAATAGAGATTCGTTGATCGCTGTTATGTGCTTCAAATTGTTTACACGAGTGAGCTGGGTATGGCTCCATCATAGATAATAAAGATATAACATAATGGATAGGACATAATAGTCTTATCAGCGGTCTGATCATCGAGGGGAACAATTGAGACCAAATCGTGTATCGACTATCAATATAAAGGAGCCTCAATTTCCTTCCCCTCCTGGAACACGGCCTGAAATGTATTTAAAATAGGCGTGGACTATCCATATCTTTATAATCTATGGGCTTCATCCATAGCATGGATTAAGGTTGTCAACAATCTAAGGATCAACTTGATAATCAAACACTTAAGTTCAGCAATCTGCAAATCAGGATATTTTTATTCAAAGTGTCCTAATAAGTCATAAGAAGGTTAGTTAGGTAAACCTATGGTTAGTTGAAGCTATGGTGATGATAGACGACTACCATCACTGGTCGTGAGCTTTGCGATGATCTTTTCCTACTAACCTTCAAGGTATTCGATATTGTAAACATAACAATGAAAGAAATAAATAATAAATATTTAAATATTATTAATTTGGTTATGTTAGGTTAGGTTAGGATAGGACAGGAAATTAGACGTTAACTAATTATCATGGTTTTTAACACGGTCGTAAAGACTGCCAGCTAGAGTTGTACCAGTATAATTATTAAAAACTTAAATACAGCCAACATTAAATAATGATTTTTTTACCACAACAAATTATAAAATGTATTTTAAAATATAACAAAATATTATTTTATTAGGATTTTATAAGGTGTTCAATACTTTTTGTAAATAGAAAATGTATAAAATCAATAGTTTTAATTTAATATATGGTTTTGTGTTTTAATATCCTATTGTCAAAGAATTCTCAGGGTTTTCTTTCCACATGTTTTTACATTGTACTAAATCTAATTTTTTCCGCACATATTTACAAAGACTAAAACAGATATCTGACTATGTTTTTATTTGCATTAAGACTTTATAGTTTGTAATTTAATATTGACTGTAGACCCAGGCAAACACAATATTATTTTAAATTAAACATTATTTTATGTCCTTCATAAATTACAATCACATAGTAAAGTCCGTGCAGGACCTTTTTCTCATTTAATTTTTTTGCATCCTTTAAAAATTACATTCGTTTTTATACATTTTCTAATAAATATAATACGGTGATACACCTCTGATCATAATAACTATTCGTTTATTTTAATGTAAACAATACACACAAATGTTTTCTGTTTAAGATTCTGGAGATTTTAGTTTAGCTTTGTAATGTGTATTCCTACACTAAAATGTTTTCAAAATTTTTTTTTGTTTTCTAAAATGCATTTGCCTGCGGGCGCTAACACCTCCCTTCAATTTTTTTTACGATTTCATTTCTAGCCAAACTTTTAATATTGACAATTTAGTACCCTCTGAATAATTTTTTTTCGATGAAATAAATATTTTAAATAGTTTTTTCTGATTAAGATTTTGGAAATTTTAGTTAGAAGTTTCTAATGTGTATTCCCACAATATAATTTATTTAAATTTTTTTTCGTTTTCTAAAATGCATTTGCCTGCGGGCGCCAACACCTCCCTTCAATTTTTTTTTATGATTTTCATTGTAGACAAATTTTTTAAACATTAACAATCTAGTACCCTTTGTCCCTTTGAATAATCTTTCTTTAATGAACTAATTATTTTGAATAGTTTTTTCTGTTTAAGTGTCTAGGCATTTTAGTTTGAACTTTGTAATGTGTATTCCTACACTAAAATGTTTTCAAAATTTTTTTTTGTTTTCCAAAATGCATTTGCCTGCGGGCGCTAACACCTCCCTTCAATTTTTTTTTACGATTTCATTTCTATCCAAATTTTTTAACATTGACAATTTAGTACCCTCTGAATAATTTTTCTTCGATGAAATAAATATTTTAAATAGTTTTTTCTGATTAAGATTTTGGAAATTTTAGTTAGAAGTTTCTAATGTGTATTCCCACAATATAATTTATTTAAATTTTTTTTTGTTTTCTAAAATGCATTTGCCTGCGGGCGCCAACACCTCCCTTCAATTTTTTTTTTATGATTTCATTTCTAGCCAAATTTTCTTAACAGTTGTCGAATATTTTGTTGACATTTTACAATCATTGGTAACCTTTATCATTCTTTAGTGAGCTTATCATATTGAATAGTTTTTCTGCTTAAGATTCTGGGCATTATAGTTTGTAGTTTGTTATGTGTATTCCTAAAATAAAATTTTTTCAAAATACTGTTTGGGGTACAAAGGATGACTATAGAAATAATCAGAGATGACGCCGGATTCTTATACTATAAAATAAAACAACTGAAACTAAAATGTGAGTGAATACAGTACCTTATTCTATAACCTGTTTAGCTATTTAGCATGTTTTGAAAAAAGAATGAAGACCAATGCCACGGTACAGCATATAATATATTCCCAGACAGAAATGACTTAATGTTTTTTTTTTGTCCAAACGGCACAACCATCCAGTTAAACCATTTGATAGAAACGTACCATTAATTCGGCAAAATATAAATGAAAAGGCATTACAAAAAACTATTTAATCGTATACACCTCGTGGTATATAATATATTATACTTGGAGGCCATTGTAAAGTTTGTATACAATTTGTTTTCATTAATTGTGTAATAGAAAATATTCAATATCATTTACAATTTTTTTTATATTATGTTTATAACTCAACATGTTACTGAATTGAAGTTTTTGTCTGTATGTTCATTGTATTATAGTTTTCCTGATGGTACAAAGCAATACACCTTTTTGCAGAGTACTGAGATGATGAGACGTTTAAGATGTTTGTGTTTTCCAGCAACACCCAGAAACCTTACAGAGTTGCTTTATTTGTTGGTGGCTGATGAAAACAAAGAGTATATTCAGACTCTCCAAAACCTACCAAATAGGTACCTAAAGCATTAAATGTAGTTTTACTTTTTACTCGTTTAAACAAAATAATTACATTTTTAACAGGTTTTATCAAGGTCCTCTAATAATACACAGAATTATACAGAGTGTAATTTTTGTAACTTAACAAACATTCAACAAATTGAGAACGAACTGAGAAATGTATGAAAATTTAATTAATGGAAAATTAATGTAAGTATGTTTTCTAAATTAATTCTATAGGTTAGGTTAGGTTAAATAATAATAATATAGGATGTGATGGCACTTTTAAAACTGTACCTACGTTTTTAAATAAAGATGTTGCGTAAAAATCAGTTGTATACTATGTATTCCGTTAAGCCTGCAAATATTAATAAAAATTAATTTCAGGATGTCATTAGGTTTACAAGAAATAAAAGAACCATTTTGTTTAAATTGATAAAAGCAAATGCAAATGCTGCACGTGTAGGTACTCAGAATGGTAATTAGTAATTACTAATTTATAACAGATTTAAATATCAATACAAATTAAAATTTGACACTTAAATACTAACATATTATAACCATAAAATATATAATATAATTAACATTTTTTTTTTTTAATTACAGATTTTAGCTCTACCATATTTGCCAGCTGCTGTAATCAATGTTATACCGTCAATGGAAGATGGCTTCCACTCAATCGTTGCATAGGTATATCAATAAATTTCTCGAGTTGGATAATAAACCATTTTTAAATAATTATATTTGGAGATATTGATTTGTAACTATAAGGCCAGCTGCTGTGACATGTTACAACCAAGATATACGAACCACCAATTATATTCATAACTACCACGCTTCATTGTTGAAGCTAATAAAGCCTCATTCTAAAGTTTGGGAATTTTTATGTATGATTTTAAAAGTTGTTTTTTTTTCCTTCGGCTTGCCCTTTTGGTGTTTGTCATAGTATATTTTATGTGTAGATAATATATACTTATTTATACTATTGGAAATAATGAGTGTTAGAATATAATATGTCAAGTACCTAATTGATTTTTTTTTTATTTTAAGAGGAGAAAAAAACTGATAATTGAATATTATTTAATATGTTTTTTATTTATGTTTGCAACCATAATTAAAGCTTAGTAGATTATATTATAATAACGATTTCTTTGTTTATTATGTATTATTGAAGTCCACGAAATCTGAAACCTTTAAATATTAATTTTGATGGAAATATTATTCTTTTAGTAATTTATTTCTCGTCTGTGGGTCGGATAATGTCCGTCCGCGGACCACCATTTGGTGACCCCTGGTGTGGTGCTGTGTATCTAATATCTATACAGTATACGCTAAGCAATATAACTCAATAAAATATTATGCCATTTTATAATATGTGCTATAATTCGTCATGGAAACGAGGAACAGAGTTTCGGCAAATGTCTATACGACGAAAACGGCGGAAACGCCATAATCGCGGCATATAATATAAATATAGCACAAGTACTGTTCCTATATTATATCATATTATATTATAGGTGTATCGTCCACATGGACGAGTTTCCGGGCCGTGACGACCGGAAGAAAATCATGGCCGCGTCCGATTTCCGGGTCCGCTCTCGGTTTTACGCGATCCGCCAGGTTGACGGCGAACGGGCGTACGACTGGTACAGGCGGGTGAGGGCGGCCGCCGTGCCGTGCGGGTTCGGCGTCGTCAACCAGCCGCAGTGGACACCGGTCGTGGACAAGTTCGTTACGGGGTTGCGGCCAGGTCCAGTGGCCGACCGATTGCTCGGCGAACGAGCAGACAGCCGACTGGACGTCTTGCTGGCTGCGGCGGTCGAGGCCGAGACAGCTTCAGCGGCCGACGGTGCGAGTCGTCTGCCTGCCGGCGGAGCGTCGCCGGACTTGCTCGCCGAAATACGTGAAGGATTGAAGCTGTACCGGTACAGCGGTGAGGGATACGAGAGAGGTCTCATCAGCGGCGGCGGCGGCAACGATCAGGTAAAACATTTATATGGTCGACATCACTTGGGCCAAACCTGAACAGGTCGTTGGTAGTGTCATTGACGCAAAAGGCGTTTGGGGCCTCCAAACAGTAGGCTGAAGCCCTAATATAATGATACATATTGACATGCTTAAAAACAATTTAAGACCATTTTTTTTTTTTATTGGTGAGTCTTTAAGGGCGTTTCTTCGTAAGTTTTTCGATGGTTCGCTTTTGTTTTTATATACATGAACTCAACAGCATGGCGTCATGGCCTCAAAAAAAAAAAAAATTCAGTAAGTAGGTAGGTAGTATCTATTATCTATGTCTGGTATACGACAATTATTTTGGAGGGGACATTTCTAACCAATTCGGGGAAGAAGTCAATCCTAAAATCCCACCACCCTGCTGAAACCACATGCTCACAGATCGTCAGTGCGGATGGGTAAATGTCTTGTAAAGCTGCCATACAATAAAAAAACACATGCAATTAAAATCGGGTGTTCTTAATGAAACACCTTGTAATCCGAATCACTACAAAATCAATACTTCTTAATTTTATTATTATTGGACATTGGTTATTGCTTATTACTTATTAGTTATTACTTACCTTACCTACTTATTCATTGTTATTAATGTACTTACACATAGGTATGGTGTACAGTACTGTACACTATACCTCTATACCATACCTACACCTACTTTGAATTATGAAAATAAGTTATTATTGGAACCAGTGGCTTAAAACATGATTTCTGAAAGGGGGAGATCAAAAAAGAAAACGACATAGCTAAATGGGAGGGGATCTGACCCCTATGTCCTCCCCTTGTATACACCACTGATTGAAACTACTGTTTTTCAGAGTAATGATTATAAACATATATCATCACAAATGTCTAATATAAACATGATTGGTAACATGAAATCAACAATTGATGGAAAATCGTGGTGGAAACAAAGAATTGAAAAAAATTATAACATACCTCTAACATGTAAAAACAGTTGTAAGCAAGCAACGAAACTGTTAGGAAATGTTCAAGAAAATACTAATTTATATCATCAACCGAGTACAAGTATAAACTGTGAAAAACCTTCCAGGGATAATTACAAATCTACTAGTTACTTTCACGACGATTCAAAATGTTATTGTTCGTTACCGACAAATAATGACCGTAAAGTAAAGAATGTAACCCCAATTGGAGTTGGGAAATCTAAAAAAACTATTTCAATTTCAAATTGTTCAGATTGTACGAGAAATATAAAGTGCTACATTTGCAACATTAGTAGTTAGTGACTAGTTGTTGAAAACTGTTCACAATAATATTATACCCTATTAATTTATGAATTTAATATTTTGTAGATAATAATTTAGTAACAAAAATATAAAATTATTCTTTATAATATAACTCAATAAACAATATTCACTGCTAAAATGTTTCTACGGTGGGGGGGGGGGGGAGACGTTAAAAGGCCTTGAAAGAACCTACATAAAAATTATGAAATAAGAAAAAGAACATTTTAATTTCTTCTAGTTTTATCTTATCGCTCTAAATCTTTCAATGTTTTAAAGATAGCTAAACAACTTAATGCTTAGAACAAAGCAATTTATTATACTCTATTCAGAATAAGAATTCCCACTTTTGCGCATCTGCGGAATGTCGGCGGCGCTGCCTACATCAAACATGTGCGAACGAGACGAGTTTTTTTCAAGCAAGTGGAAATTCTTATTCTGAATAGAGTATAGTATAATATTACAGACTACAGTAGGTATTAAATCAATATTTGATGTGCTAAGTTATACCAGTTATATATTATATTGTGATATAGAATATGTTATGATTTTATGGGCCATTGGTTATTTTTAACAATGAACAATTCATAACCAAAGTTTTAAAGTATTAAACAATATACTATAAGTAACATACTAATAAACAATACACATTACATACATTTGAGTTTGTTGAATCAAATAGTTATATTTTAATAATAGCCTAAATACTAGACATTTTATAAACTTTTTTTTCAATACATAATGTTTGGGGAAAAATTAACAACAGTTTTACAATTATAAAATAAATAAATATTTAAATGTTTTGTTATAGTTATTATCTTAGTAAATAGTATTTATCATACTTATGCTTATAAGATTTGCTATAACATTTACAACCATAAGTCTGACTATATTTAGATTTTTTACATTTATCACAAAACGAAAAATGTGATTTAATATGTTTGGTAGCTTTATGGACTTTATTTAAAACATTTTGCATAGGGTTCAATTTTTTTGAAGCATTCGTGTCAGTCACAGTATATCTTTCAGATGTATTCTCATTTTTAATAATCAAAGAAGTTAACTCATTAATCCAAATATTTTTAGGACACTCTGTATTAATTAGTGTATTTGATCTGTTTACATTAGAGTAATTTTTAGCGGAAATAGAACAATCAGTAACTTGCACATTTGAGGAATTCATATCACAATGTAAATTTGGATGACTTAAATTATTATTTGATGTAAAAAATAGATTGTATACTGCCGATTGCTCTATTGGTAAGCTATTCACAACCATGCAACACTTACAATTGCATGGATATGGTTTAGTTAAAGGTACTCCTGAAATACCGTCTAGACAATTTTTATTTAAAAACTCAAGCATTTGCACTCTGAAAATATTTTCTGTTCTAGAAATAACGTCTTTGTGGGTACTATTGTCAGATACAATTAATGTATTGTTATTTGTAGATGAAAGCATAGCTGTATTAGAAATACTATTTGTAGAGATAAATATATGAGTATTAGGAATACTAATGTGAGACGTAAGCATGGAAGTATTATAAATACTATTTGCAGATGTAGCTGCATTAGAAACATTTTCTGTAGACACAACCACCTTAGAAGTATAATTTGTAGATGAATCTGTACAGTGAACATTTTTCGTGGACACAGATAAATGACAAACATTGTGTATATATGTCACCTGCTTCTTGACAACGCTAGTTTTTCCATTTGATTCATCTTCTGTTTGTTTAGTCTAAATAAATACATTGTAACAAGACATTTAATATGTTGTTTAATAAGTATAATTAATGTAATAATATATAAATTTTATTAAAGACCTCAAAGTCAATAGTTATTACGCAGATATTAGCTTGTATTTACAATTTTAAATGGTCTATATTTTTAAATTATATAATTTATACAATAACACTGAATATTTAAGGTATGGAATGTTAAATAATACATGATGAATTGTTCTCAAAAGTGATGTTTGATAACAACCAGTTTTAATATAGGTAAATAAAGATAATATAGTAAACAATAACAATAAGGCTAAACAGACACAATAGTCCAATTATTATAGTTTTATTTAAAAGTTGTACAAGGTATAATCTATATTATGGGTTCATTTTTAACTGATGATATCTAACTATTATTGATTAAAATTACTTTAATAATTTTTATTGACATCTCTAGAACTTTATATGTTCTATTTGGACAAACAAACAAGAAAATAACCTATCTTTAGCTTTGTTAATATGTTATATTTATTTTAAACACTTGTAAACTATATTTTAATTTATCTTAAAATATTTTTCAAGATAATCATTAACAGTACCTACCTATCACTTCTTTATTTAAATTTAAATATAATATAGATTTTTAAATAATTTTAATCGTCTATTTTAGGAATTAGGATATATACTACTCTTTCATCAATTAACTCTATGAATAGTCTTAGTACTGTAAACTTAAAAACAATTACCTTGTTGACATCAGCACTCTCAGCAAACAGTTTGACTGGTGAAGCTTTTGTAATCAATGGTACTTTTTTTGGAACATCTTCTGTTATATATTTTTTCTGAGAAGTCTAATTCATTCAAATCTTGGATTGAAACATTTATAGTACTAGAAACTTGTAAATTGGAATTTTCAATAATAATTTTATCACATCTATCAACCTCTTTCATATTTTCATGTTTAAAGGCATTATCTACAATTTTTTCTTGACAATTTTGATTTGATAAAACTTTAAAATCTTCTTTAATATCATTATCAATCTTATCCTGACAACAGAAGAAAATAATATTAAAATATAAAGGCACTGCAAAAGATAAATATTTATAAAAAAAAATTAATCCTTTACAATTTCTTTCTCTGCCAACAAAATCATAAATTATAATTGGCAAAAAATAAATATAGAAATAAAATATGTACAGTCTATGCAACATCAATTTAATAAGTTAAGCAAAATTGGTAGGTAAAATTTTTTTTTTAAGATGTTGGGTAAAATCTATTATGATCAAATGCTAACTTATACAAAATATTGGTTGAATTTGATGACTACATAATAGGGACTAAATCAGAGATAAAAGTCAGCTCCAGATAGGGTAATAGAGGCCCACTGAGTTATAGAACTTTCACCAGCCCAAAACCTGTTAAAATTGGTTAGAAGGATTACATTTTATACTTAATCTACCTATATTTAGTCTGCCCCCAGAACTCTGAAAACCATTGATTCTGTCCGATCCTGGATAAAGTAGATACATAATATTATGTCAGCATAGTGCTCACACAATAGTTACCTACCATATTATAGATCATAAAAAGGTGTTTATGAATTACCTAATTGTAATATTGGATATTCAATATAACTTAAGTAGGTACTTAATTTTTTGTTTCAGATATTGATAATAATATTTAAAATAAAAGTACTTCTTATTTTACTATTCTTTAAAGTGTTACTATTGAACGTATTAAAATCGATTTATTTAGAAAAAAAAAATGAACTGGACATTTTTAGTTCCATACCAATGTAGAATTATCCCACATTATTGTTTTTCACACTGAGTGGAGAGAGCAACTTTCTAGATAGTGTGTGAAATGTTGTAATAAAAATTAATATAAAGTATTATGTAGGTAGGAGCCTACAGGTGCCTACTAGATAACCAGCCTATAATAATGAATAATGGTGGTATATTATTTTTGTATACAATCTATACCTATAATAGAGTCCCAGACTATATCAATTCATAGATAGGTATGTGGAAAACGTATTTACATATGTATACGTATACCGATCAATATAATTAATTAAAAATTGTAAACGGGAAGCGAATTCAAACAAACATAACAATTTACAATACAAGCTATGATGAATATGTTAAACAACAGACAGTTTTTGAAGAAAGTGGACGAAAAGCTCATGTGTGATATTATAATATCAATGTTTTACGCAGTGACTATCAATAAAAAAAAATAACAAACCCATTAATGATGATGGACGGCGGTTAACTAAAAACTGTTCAGTTTATAAGCTTGTTGTTTTTATAAATAATTATTATACGAAGACTGTGAACCACCCGTTTACATACTTGTTTGTCTACGTCCGAGTGCACTTTTTCAGAATTCTTGAAAAGCGCGAGCAACTCGTACACAATTGAAGGCAGCAAATTCCACTTTTTCTCGTCCTTCTCGTCCTTCTCGTCCTTCATGTTTTCTATCGTCGGCAAAAACTGATTAAGGTCCGGTCCAATTTTCAGTTTTTTCTTGTCATCATCATTGTCTTCATCCAACGACCGTTTAGAGGCTCCTTCGCGAACGGTTTCCATAGTTGTCGTCGTTAAAAGGCGAGTTCAGTCCAAAAGACTAACAAAAATATAAAATATCTATGATCTTGAACTAACAAGTGAGTACTGAGTAGTGACAAATGACAATGATCGTCGTCACTACTCACCCGTCCAGTCATCCGTCGATGAGGATGTGCAACTGCGTCTGCGCAGAGTGCAGTTCCGCGTAAATTGTGGAAATGTAAACCAAAACAAGACGCTATTTTTAGACAAAAGAATTACCGAAAAATACCGAGTTATAATTATACTAATTATAGCGTATAAACTATAAATTAAAAATCATAATATTATGTATATTTTACCTATTATAAATTAATAATTACGATATCAAGATTCAATAATAAACTTACCAATAGTGTGGGCCCGACCTTACAAGAGCCGTTGAAATAGTGAATAGTGATCGATAAAATTATGATTTACGTAATATTGTGATTACGTTTTCGGATTTACGATGTTTTGTCGTTGATAATCAGTAATCCAAAACACGGATATAATGATATATTATAAACAAAGACGAGAGTAGGCTATCTCTACTTTGTTTTATAGTTTGTTTATATATTATCTGTGATGCACTGATGCAACATGACATCGATATTCGATAATAGATTGTTGTTGTTTTTGTTGTTGTAACGTACTGACGTTTATAGATTTAGCAAGACGTGTCGTAGATTTTTATTTTAACAATGCAATTTAATATTATCATCAAATAATTTAAACACGATAATTATTACCATTGGTTAAAAATACATGTATATTTAATCAATAATTAATTACTAATAAGAATACGTGCATTTTCAATGGGTTACTATAACTAAACGTTTACTATAATAGTGCCTAGTGAATACTAATTATTGCAGTTTGCCTTTAAAAATAATACAATAATTAAGAAACTCATATTTCTATAATTATGAGATTGGAAGAATGAAAGCGACCGAATTCATGTCATTGTCTATCGAAGTATCGCACGTGTGTGTGTGATTTAGGAGTATTCGGAAAAAAAAGACCCGGAGAAAAATAATCGTTAATTAGATTAATTTTAATTTTATTACTAGGTGTATCATTTTATAAGAATTAATACTTATTTGTTTTTATGTGAGACTTTTTATTATATTCATAGAATATTTTGTTTTATGATTTTTATATTCTTTAAATGTGGTTTGTGATATACCTAACTGTCCTAACTAATAACTATAGTTATTTTTAAATGCCATACACCGATATACCTTCATCAAGTTACAAGTAATAAGGGTAGTTTTTCCACTGGGTGACTCCTCTCATCGAGTATTCATGTATATTATATATTTTTTCTATTATATTATATTCTTATTGTTCTTAAAATAACAGATTGTATAAACCGTATAAAAATAAAAAAATTAAAATATACCTACTTGATGTAATTTTTTTTCTCGCTTTATAACTTAGATAGATAGGTAGTAGTCTAAGATAACAGGAAAGAGGAAAGTACTATAAATGATAATATATACCTAACAACTAATCTTTAATTAAATAATAATGATAAATCCTGTTATAAATTAACTCTCAATAACAAACTTATACATATTTTGTTAGTTGTTATTTTTTATCATAATAATATATAGGTAATCATGTACTATATTTTTATTTTGGGCGCAAGCCCGTTTTGTATATTAATAAATAAATAAATAATAATATTATATTCAATGTACCTACCTAATAATCAATGGTAATTTTAACACTAGTTGGTTGAATTAATTTTACTAAAAACAAATCACATATAATATCATATAAATACATAATAATTGTATATTATAATTAACAATATGATAGCATAAAATATTACTAGCCGTTAGGTATAATAACAAAAATTAATCAACATTTGATCAAAATTGTAATGATTTTATTTGATGTTAATACATCAAAATTGTAATGATTTTATTTGATGTTAATACAGTTTACAATTTGTATGTAATTATCTAGAAATATGCAACTCTGCAAATATGCAAAATATAGAATCAATGCAATACGGAACATTGACATATTTTATCAGAATTATTCTAAATTAAGTTTTTGAAGAATGATAATATGCATTTACATATAAACCTTATGCTCCATTATTCAGTAATCACATTTACAATTTTATAACTATTATAAGGCTTATAGAAAATAGAAACTAAATGGACATAGTAAATAAGTGAAAGCATTTATTGTTAAGGCATGTTGTAAAGAGTAATTTTAATTTTGTGTAGCATATTTAAAAAAAAAATGTACTACTTATTATAGCTGACAGGAGTGGTGGCATCTGTGGGGTGCATGAGGGTGCAGTTGCACCCACGACAATTTTCTTGGGAGGGAAAAAGTATCATTTTGCGCCCACAGACAGACAACCACAACAGTGAAAAATATTTTATTAATATATTATATTTTTATTTGTATTGCCAACAATTTATACTGTTATAATGTAATTTTGATAATTAATATTAAATAATAACCATGGACCACTTCAACATTTTATATCTGATTACTCAATTAAATAATGCAGTAAGCTAATTCGTCACTTGAAAACGATATGGTTTAAAGGGATTCACTGCATATCATAGCGATACTGCCAAAACGGTTAATGATGTATGTTTTATTTTAATTTTGTTTTTTTTTGTGTCTGTATCACAATTTAAGATAGTAAAAATTGTAAATTGCTTGTACATTTTAAAGTACTCATAACTCGCTTAAAAATTAAAATATAATGAAAAGCTCACGAGGTTGTCTAGATAATACCTTTAGATTTTGTAAGAGGTCAATTCACTTAAATTTTTAAACTAACGGAGCTACAGTGCTTCACGTGTTCTGCTTTGCGTAAAATGTGCTATGTAAAGAACTTGTTAGACGGAGACATCACATGCGGGTGTCACGTCCTCTTAAGTAATATTATATATTATATATTTATATTATGCAACTGGTTATGGGCTGTGTGAAAGCAGACCATTAACAATATTATTTTGTTGCTTACAAAATGTTATTTATATTTTTCCCGTTTTATTCACAAAAATACATTGTAAGTATAGGTTCTAAAAGGCTATAATAGTATTATAATATTGATGGGACTTACATTTCTATACAACAATACCTATTTTCTTTCTTTTTCTTTTTTTAAAAAAAAACCAAAGTATAAATCCAATAAAAAAAACAAATTTGAGTAATACTCATACTTGCAGCAGTCAAATTATAACTTTAATATAAATGTATTATATATAATATCATTAAAATTACTTAACTGTTCTATTACAATAAATATACTTAAGTGAATACAATGACAGTATATGAACAATAGACATTTATTTAATATTACAGTATAATATACATTTTTACATTTTGCCCCGTATTATATCATAATATATAATATGCCCCGTAACATATCCCCGTACGTCTATATTTACTTGGTGAGACAGCTGCAAAGATTGGGTGGCGATCAACGCCAAATCTGAAGTTAAATCTCACCAGCGACTTACCCGGACCGGAATCGTCAAAAAACTATGATTCCAAGGGTTTGTTGGACGGCAGGCTCTGTGTATCAACGCCGAATATCCCCGTACGTCCGTATTTAGCTGGCGAGACATCTGCAGAGATTAGGTGGCGATCAACGCCAAATCTAAAGTTTTCGCAGGTCTCCAGCAATGTACGGAAAACGGAAAGTCCGAGACACAGACGTCCACGCCGTTCATTTTGGCGGCAGACGAAGAAATTTGTCAGGCGGTTATTTTGTTGCTGTGGTTCTATTGACATGATAGACCAGTAACGTCGCATATATTATTGAGTTTAAAAGGTTTTTAAACGTCCCCTCCCCTCCCACCGTTATTTAACTTCCATGTTCGCCGGTACTATATTGTGTCTGGCCAGGATTCCGAAACCGTTTATCGTGTCCTCCATTGTCGTTTGTACCCAGTTAGTATATGTTTGCCTCACGTATTTCATGCACTGTATGTCTGTACCATCGTCGGCTCTTCGCCACCTGTTGTGTGCCGTTTCGCTGTCGTAAGTCTTATAGCTGTTTCCGCTAGCTAATTTTTCCCCTTCAACAATATTAGCTAAAGTTAGTGTGGTCTAGTTGTATATATTTGTAACCTCTAACTAATGGCAATGCTTATGTAAAATTTTTATAAACTGTATTATTGTACATTTGTACCTATAAACAATAAATTATAAATTATGCTGTAAATTACATGAATAAACGTTTTTGTTATAATATGTTATATATTTGGTTTTTATTTGATAATATTATCAATAAATGTGTCAACACGTTTGTGTAAAATTTTTTATGTAGCTTGCGGAAATTGTGTGTACCTATATAATAGTTCTATAGTTTAATAAAGATTCGGTTTTTTTCAACCAGTGTAAAAATCTCACGAGGAACTTTCACGAAGAAATTTGTATTGAATTCCCAAGTTTTTGACCAAAGAACGAACAAAAATTGTTATCAACAGGGTACATCAAAAAAAAAACCAAAAACTCTGCGATATCACGCCAAGAATCATGAGAAAAAAACTTTTAAATTAAACATAATATTATGTTAGGTAATATATAATATTATCAATAAAAATAAAATATCTTTATAATTGGTTTCATTAAACGAGTATAGCCCAAAATATCTTATATTATATGAAAATTGGATATTAGCTATTCATTTTAATGTAAGACAATTATGCTGGTTTGCATAAACAGTTTTTTAAATTTAATGGTTCACTTTCAATATAAATGATTTGCTAGCTTTCTTTGGTTAGTGTATATTCTGATATAGACAATGAAGCGTTTTGTACATTTTGTGTAGCTTTTTCAACAAATTATGGTGGAATGAATACCTAACCAAACATAAATCAACACTTAATAACACCCGAGGAAAGAATTGATGAAATACTGCTTATAAAAAAAAACTGTGACTAAGGATTTTTAATATTTTTCAAATGTCATTGTAACAATATAGTAGGAGCCTTGTATTTAATTTTCAAACTTTTGTATCCAATAAATAAAGTTTTGTTGACATTCATAGAAAATAAGACTAATAAAATTGGAAACTTAAAATGTTCCCAAACAGTTCAAAGCAAATCAAAATATTTTTAAAATTTTATCGTGTATAGATAATGCAAATATAAACAACTAGTGAAAATTTCATGTATATTCGTTCATTCGATTTAGAGTTACACCAAAAACCAAAATCGATTTTGTCAAATACCGATTTTGCGTAAAATTTCCCGTTTTTTTTTTAATTTTTATGTTGTTTTTCCCAGTGTTTTTGAAAACTATTGAGAATTTTAAAATTTGACCTCCCGAATGCACCAACTAGATTCTAAAATCTAAGAAGTTTTACTGCCTCAAACGGTGGTGATAGTATGTATACTGTATAATATTTAATAACACATCGACATGGCCGTAGCCGAATCGAACGCAATAAAAAAATGTGACAAATCTCAAATTAAAAACTCTTACGACCCGACACAGGTATATATAGTTGCAGTTTTCAAAATTGTCTAATTTCCATCCGAAGATGGTCACGCGTACCGTAAAAAAGTGAACAGTTTATACAAGGTATATATATATATATATTGTAACATTTATCATATACCTGTTGTCAGCGCCTAAAATATACGAGACACCGTATATAAAGGCGCGCGTATATGTGGATTACACAATTTGCACGCGTTTAAGGCCTGCAAAGGTTGTAATTATTACAATTTACAAGTCAGGCGGAGATTTACAGAAGTTTCCGTATACACAAACCATAATATATACGTAGCATGTTTCGGTGTTCGGCTGTTCCCATCGTTCGGGGGTGATAAAATAGGATTTCGTACGTTTTATATACATGTGCAGTCGCTTAAGTAAATCGCAGTGTGCCGATGAAAGGTCGCGTGGAAAAAATGTCATGGCGACAAACCGAAGGGACGGTGATAGCGGAAAGATTGAAAAGTTTGAAACAACTCTGTTGATATTTTATTTTTGTGTTGCGCTCGGCTATATCATACATATATATATAGGTTTGTATAATACATGCTGTACGCGGTCGTTGGTTTCCTTGCCGAAAAAACTTCGGAGCCTTTCGCTGCACACTTAGCGATCGTGATCCAATTTTTAGAAACTTTGTACATACTGCACCGTCGTTGTGTACCTCCGCGAGTGTTCAAAGAAAAGAGAAAAATAATAATTATTATTATAATAGTAAATTCGTGTTCAAAATATTTTATTGAAATCCATGTAGAGTTGAAGGTAAAGAGGTGAATTGAAACACATTAATATAATATATTATAGTTGTTAAGCATAACGATAACATAGAACCTATTTTCTTTTTATCTAAAATCTATAAACTGCCGTGTTAAGCCACTTAAAATCTAACTTAGATTATGATTATCTAATATGACAAACTGGTAATTTGAAAATACCAACTACAAATTCCAAAAGTTGCTATTGGGCAATAAGGAAAAAAGTTGGTAGCGGTGTCGTATGCTATCTACGCACAGAATGTTATCTACACATTGCTATTTACGTATAAATTATGTCGTATGCTATCAACGCACAATTAAAGTTGAAAAGTATTTTTCATATCAATAAAAAATGTTTCGAACGTATTTGTTGTGTTTATGCAGCGCCACCATTCTTCTTTAAGCTGCCTTTCCAGCAAATTAGTGGCACCATACGATTTTATACCATATTTCACCCTTATATGTCGCCAATAACATTCCATAGTTTGAGTTTCAGCTCCTGCTTGTGGATCAATGAAATTAATTTTATGATTTACGGTATTGTGGATATAGCCATGATCGTTTAAACAGCTGTAAAAAATGGTCGTCCCTCAATTTCTCTTTTAATAATTGGAAGCAAAGTTGCGCGGTCTCTTTTTTGAACGATAAACAATCGACGTTCTACTATATTATCACGTCTACAACACATTCCAAACACCCACGGCCCTGTACGCGTACACCGTAATTTCGATTAGTTAATTCAGTATCAGTATCAGAACTGCTAGATCCTGATACTACAATTTCTTCTCTAGGTTGACGATCTCCTAGAAGGTATTTGTAGATAGCATACGACACTAGTATTCAGTGCGTAGATAGCATACGACACCGCTACCAAAAAGTTATACAAATAAAACATAATTTTTGAATGTATCTAGTATCTAAATCATAAAAAGATACTAGAAACAAGTAAAAAAAGTATTTAAATACAAAATACAAGATACAATTATATTTCAGGTACATATGTAAAATACTAGTATCTGAGATGGACACTGGTACTATAAATTATAAATCATATATTCATTTTGCAAACAATAAATTATTTTGGTCACCAAGGAAAATATTTTTAAGAATTCAAATAATTTAGACAGTCATTTAGTACATAATATATTTCTTTTTCTTTTATTTCGATATATAATATCCCACGCATTGCACAATGAAGAATAATGACTAACAGCAAAATCAATATGAGATAAAAACAACAAGTCATATTTAAAAAAATTAATACACTTGGGAAAAGTATACTTAAGTAATATTATATATATATTTATTTTATGCAACTGGTTATGGGCTGTGTGACATACAAAGCAGACCATTAACAATATTATTTTGTTGCTTATAAAATGTTATTTATATTTTTCCCGTTTTATTCACAAAAATAAATTTTAAGTATAGGTTCTAAAAGGCTAGAATAGTATTATAATATTGATGGGACTTAAATTTATATACAACAATACCTATTTTCTTTTTCTTTCTTATTTTTTTTAAAAAAAAACTAAAATATAAATACAAAATAAAAAACAAAATTTACAAAAAAAAAAAACAAATTTGAGTAACACTCATACTTGCAGCAGTCAAATTATAACTTTAATATAAATGTATTATATATAATATCATTAAAATTACTTAACTTTTCTATTAAAATAAATATACTTAAGTAAATACAATGACAGTATGAACAAAAAAAAAATGTATTTACATGGTGTTTATAAGCACATTAATTTATAATGGCACATACCTAATTTGTTCTGATAATAATTATGTTCAACGTATTCTTGACCTATCAATCTACACTCATGCCTCATCAATTCACTTTCATTATTTTGAACCTTGTTGGAAATAGGAACCAGGCACAAATTAAAAAAGTTCATAAATTATAGAGCATAAAATCTGTGACAGGTTTGCTACAACTCTCCATGAGTGTACACGAGAGGTCAAGATATTAAGTAAAATACCGGACAGTCTTGGGTCAGTAAACAATCAAAATACAAAACATAAAAAAAATAAATATAGAAAATTGATCTTTTATAATGAAGAAAAAATGAGGAACATGTGTCTTTTATCGATGTGCGTTCAAATTAATACTGTAATAGGTTTAATGCCGTAATTATGTTATCACCACACAAATGCTATAAAATTAGAGATTTTTTTAAAAAAAACGGGTCCTTATAAGGAGTAATACATCTACTATCCCACACACATCATTTATGTATAATTCGCTATATTTATACACTAAGTGAGAATGTGAGATTATACGTGGGTAAGTGACAAACTCCGATAGTTACACAAAGTTATGGCGCAATCTAACATAACACAAATAATAAAATTTATATTAAAGAATATTGTAGTAGACATATTTTACATTTCCAATGTTATAAAAAAAAAAACTAGCAGCAATACAAAATTTTAAAAAAAAGATGGATTTTTTTAATAAGTGCATTTTGTCATTAAGTTAAGCCATACGCGTTCATCAATGAAATGGAATATCTCAACACTCGTCAAGATAGCAAAGAAAAATTGTTTACACACATAGATTGCATGTTATAGAACACAAAGGCAGTGTGGTGGAAACTGAATATAACTAAAGTTTAAAATATGGTCTAAAGATGGATGTTGAGCACAAACAAAATTTTGAGATCTGATGACACCTTAACAACACAACGACATTTTGTTTATGTACAAGAACAATGTCAAAATTAAAACACTATACACATAGGGCAATGCACCGCATCTAAACAATAATTTCTCTGATTATGCGTCGCGTCCGTGAATTTGGTGTAGAATATCCAGACTCGAGACTTTCGTCATATGACATGGACAGATGTGGTTGAGGTTTCATGTGCTCCTCATTGTCAATAAGCTGCTCGAGGTAAGGGTCAGGCAAGCCACTCACGTCACCGTATGGTGATTCTAAACAAAAATAAATAGGTTTCGATTAATATTATAGGTGCTGAAACGTTGGGTAGTTTTAGAAGATTATTGTACATACCAAGATGAGGGTCCCGTCTGCGGGTTTTATCGGCCGGTTGTAAATGACCGCTATGAATATAGTCTTGCCTTGAAGGTACGTGGCTGTGAGTGCTATAATCGGGGCTGGCAGATGTGAGTTGTGGATAGTGTGCGTAATCATCCATATTTCCATAGCCACCGTGAGTCAATGGATCATAACCTCCTGTAAGAACAAATCAATAATCAATATTTATTACAAACTCGATAATAATTATAACCTAATGCTGTTTATGCTGTTTTGTTTGTATAAAGAATTGAAAAAACAAGTTCATACAACATTTAAACTTTAAAGTAGACTTGAATCCATGTAAATTTTAAATAAACCTTTTAAACATCATATATATAATAATAATTATAAAATATAATCACCATAGTGGTTCATGCGTTCAGCCATATGTAAATGATCATCGCGAGAGATGTGTGTACCACCAGTACTACCATTACCGCCCATTTTCAATTGCCACAGAGAATCTTGAGAGTTAACCGAACCACCATTATTTGAATTTGAATAACTGTTTTCTACGTATCCAACATTGACCCCTGAAAAAAAAATTATACATATTAGTAAACCCATGTTAGTATGTTATGTTATATTTTTTGTATCAGAAATATATCAATTCCATATAACTATTTATTATTGTTTAAATAAAGCTTTACATTCATTCATTAATTTAGTCATTATTTATTAAAGCTTACATTCACCATTCGGACGCAATCCGTTGCCCGTGTGATAAGTGTTGTAGTCGTTTTGAGATCCATACACACCATTCTTAGTGACATCGTGAACTAGATCTACAGATTGCTGTAATGCTTTGTTGTCAAGGCCAGGTTCGGTGTAAGGTGGGGGTCCATGAATAATACTAGGGTGAACGCTGAAAAAAAATAGCTCATTTGAAAAAACATAACCAAAAGACTTTTCAATATTAACTGATATCATTCAAAAGCATCAAAGATAGTATAACACACTAAAATCTAAAAGTATATCAAATTCTAAGAAGCATTGTCTAACCTAAACGTGAATGGCAAATGGCCCAAAATTTATAATACTCACCAATTACAAAAACGCCAAATGTAGCGTGTAATCATAGAAAGAATAATGTAAAATATGAATAATAGTGGTTTTACAAAGAAGATATTATAACAAATTCAATTTCGAGTTATATACTACTAAGATTAGATCATTAAACATTTACATCAAAACCATTTAAAACTACTAGTTATATAATATATTAGTGCAAGTACAAAAATAAATATTTTTCAAAAACTGATTCAAACTATTGTTAATAGAATGATTAGAATAAATATTTTTATATTAAATTATAAAATATTAAAATAATTGTAAATACATTTTTAATAATAATGTAGTATGCACTATATTAATTTTGAAATACCTAAATAAATCGAGTAAATATGTATCTATTCTGATACAAGAAAATTCAAAATATTAAAATAATAATTTAATTTAAATTCACATTTTTTTTTAAATTTAAAATTGAAGCATTTAATAAAAGTAAACAAGTGTTCAAATTATTGTAGTAACCCATTGAATATACATTGTATTAGTTAAACACTAAGACTAGGTGTACATACAAGAATAGGGAAACAAAATGGTTTAGAGAACTTACGTTGAAGAATCCATTTCATATTCTTTGCCCGTAGTTTTCTTGGCTGTTTTGCGCTTGCAACGACAGAAAATAAACAAAAGTGCCACAAATAGAATGAAAACAGCACATGATATGACCAGAGCAATTAGTGTAGGAGTTGCCATCGCTTGTTGTTCTTTTACAAAATTTGCACCAACTAAAAAGAAAATAATAATTAATAACTTCATTCTAAAATAACTCATTGCCTAGCAGAATTTTATATCAAGAATACTTACTTTCAGCTTCTGTGTAATCACCACATGTGGTCTGACTAGACCGAAGACACAATCGAACTCTTATGCGGACATCATCTGCTGGTTTATCAATAAGATCTTCATCTTCACTACCAGCAATTAAGTTTAGATCATCTTCATCCAATGAACGAGCGCCAGTGCTCTGGCGACGTGAAACTAAAGATAGTATGGTAGCTTCACGATGTGTGGATGTGCTGCCACTAACTGCAAGTGGCAAAGTTTCAATCAAATGCCAATCTTCACGAGCACCTCCCATAGATGCTTCGACAACACCAACCTAAAATAAAAATTGTCATGTTAAATTATTTAAAATAATAATAACTTAAATTTAGATTTAAGAAAATGACAATATACAACTTTTATAAAAAACTGAACTTCATTCAGAAATTTTTCAATGTATAAGATTTTTGTTGTTTTTAAGAAAACTATTAATTTGTTCAAATAATTGCTATTGGTATAGAAGTTTTAATAAGATTAAGGCGGCAGAGACATTTTTGTATGTAAAATGTATACATTTTTTGTTCATTGTAATAAGTTATTCTATATTCCGATAACAATTTTGAAATCAGATTATACTTTTTACTTTTTTAAATTCCTATCAACTTTTTTTTTGGCATTATTTAAAATTAAAACGTATAAATATGTCTTGATTAAAAATTTACATTTATGTAAAAGTAAAAAAACAAAAATATCTACGTAAATTAATGTTATTAACAAATTGAATCTATTTTCAGAAATTTTATCCGGTAAATTGATCCGGATGGACAAAAAGAACATACTTTTAGTGCAATAGTACATGGGCGTGCAGAAGTTACACGTTATGATAGGTATAGTGTACACGCATACTAATAACCATTTACTAAGCATACAATCACACGGTTCGTACGTGCATACTCCTCATATTGCCTAAAATTAACTTCTTAAAAACAGACCGTTTGTTTTGTAATCCCTTTAATGTAACTTTCTTTATTGTCAGAATTATTGTGAATAAAAATTAGACCAAAATGTTTTGACAAAGAGTCATAAACTTTTTTACGACACTTGGTTTAAACTTTTCTAAACTATTTAAATGACAAGAATTAAAATTAAAAGAAAATTTCAGATGAAAGTTAAATCTTACAAGTTGTAAACAAGTTGCGCCGATGTTGATAGTTAAAGCATGAGATTCAGGATCAAATGTTACACGTTGAGGCGCTGGTATACGATCCACTTTAGTCATAGCTACTGTCTCCTGTGAATACTCGCTATGTCCTTTAGTATTGTAAGCTTTTACCTGAAAATAAATTAAAATTTTAATTGGGTTCCATATTCAATCCTATATATTTAATGATTATAGCCCACTACGTATAATAGCAAAAGTAACACAATATTATATTTATCACACGCTATGTGATTAAAAAAAAACCAATTAAAAAATTAAGTTTAAAAATTAGGTACCTATCTCAAAAGCATAATAATTTATTAATTATAGCCTCAAACTCAGTTCCGTTTGATTTCATGGATAGTTTGTTCTTTTACTACACTTATCTCTTTGATATAAATTTGTTCAACCATGATGTATTTAATTACTCAACTCTTAAGTTGATTCATATTTTTATTTTCATTTTACCTGTTATTTTAAACAAAAATATTTACCTTGAATAAGTAACTTTGATGTTGATCCAAGCCAGTCACGTTGCATGGGTTTTTGGTTTGGCAATCGAACTCTTGCCATCTTTCCGGCTGATTTAACCTCTTGGCCGAGTAACAATCACTGTCGAATTCGTTTTCATCCACGGAAACCTTTTTATAGTTTACAAAGTGTTTAGTATTGATAACACCGCCGTTGAAACCGCTGCTCCATTGTAAAACGACATTGTTGTGGCCAATGTCGAAAGCTGTTACGTTTTCTGGATGGTCAGGTGGTCCTTTAGGCTGTAGTTTAATTGTAGGCTTTACGCTTCCCAAAGTGTTGGCTACACGACAACTGTAATCGCCATAATCGGTCTCTCGGAGGTTGGATACTTGCAACACGCTAGTGTAAATGTCACCACCGCTTTCGTTTATGGTTGTGTTTATTTCGTAGTGACCGTCGCTGCCGGCTAGCAAAGGAGCCATGTGATTGTTATAACTCCACTGGAATTCCGGTCGAGGATACGATTGCACCCGACAAATGACTTCAGCTGTCTCGTACAAATCACTGGCTACTTTGTTAAATTGGTGGAGCACGATAGGTTCGTCTGTTTCGGAGAATAAGAATAAGAATAAGAATACAATATAACAAATGTCTAACGAAAAAATGATTAAAACCATTATAAAACTACGACTTACGTTCGATTCTGAGGAGCATGCTGGACTCGACTTTCTTGACGTCGTTCTCGAACGCGCAGGAATACACCCCTCGGTCCGACGGCACCAACTGGTTACCTCGAGGCCTCTCCTTGCCGTGGAACTTGAGAGTACTGTGCACGGTGGTCACACCGTTGCTGTTATCCGTCTCGTCGGTGCTCACGTCGAACCAATCTGGCAGCACTTCTTTGCCGTCCTTGAACCAGGTGACCGCAGGCTTGGGCTTTCCCTGCGCGGCGCAGATGGCCGAAAATCCTATGTCCGATGCGCGTCTGGTAACGTGCGGCTGCAACTTGGTAACGAACTTCGGGGCGTGGTGGACGGTAAGCAGCACCGAAGACGCGTCGCCGTTGCCCATCTCGTTGATCGCCTGACACCTGTATCGGCCCTCGCTGCCTAGGTGCACCGACGGGATGGTGTATTTCGGGCCGGTGGACAGTATCGTGGCGCTGGTGGACGGGTCACCATTTGAATCGAACTCACGCCACCACTTGTACTGCGGTGTCGGCCAGCCGGGCGGCGACGCCGAGCACGTGAGCGTCACGCCTGTGCCCTCGGTGGCCACGGGTCGGTCGGGAGTGATGCGGGCCACGCCGGGACGGTGCCTGACGAGGAGCGTGAGGGACGCGTTGCCGATGCGGTTAATGCGCTGCCGAGACAACGACGATGGGTACAGAATGTTGATGGCACGGCACGTGTACACGCCACCAGAGTCGGCGGTCACCTTGGGTATGCGGAGCACGTCACCGGATTGTCGGAAGTCGGGACGCCCGTCCCGGATCCACTCGACGGATATCGGCGCCGGGTTGGCGGAAACGTTGCACTGGATGGTGATGCCGTCTCCCTCCTCAGCCTCGCGCTGCCTTGCCGCCCCCGGTCCCACGTCTACGGTCACTACGGGCGGGTACTGAACGTCCAGCACCAGTTCCGCCTCGCGAGTCTGCCCCAGTCCGTTGTCGGCCATGCACGTGTACGTGCCCGCGTCCTGGGTGGTCACCTTTTGGATGACGTGCGTGAAAGACGTGGCTATGAAACGGTCGTCGCGCATCCACCGTACGTTGTTGACGCGTGGCTTGGCGTCCACGTTACATTGCAGCGTGATGGACTCGTCGCGTTCCACTCGTAGCGGGTTCTCCGGTCCAATCTGGACGCGAGGGTAGTCTGAAACCGGAAATGCGACCGTTAAGAGGACATGCGTTTCACAGACAAATTGTAGGTACATACAAATTATACGTTTAACGCCGGTCGACTACAACCGATTTTATGTAGAGAAATTATAGAGATATAACATCCCATTGACACGAAAAACAAAAGATACCGTTTTTTTAGAAGGCACCTCGTTTGAAATATTATATAAACAAACAGTTAGAATATTAGAAAATTAATTAATTCTCACTAATTTTAATTAACGTAGGTAATGAAAACACTATTATTTAGATGCATATTGAATTTTAAGATATTCGTTATCTTATATTATTTTAATATGTGTTTTAACTCTAAAATCGCAATATATAACTAATAGTATATATTGTCTATAAATGCGTCACAACCTATATTTTATATAAAATTTTGAAAAACGCTACACCCAACAACGGCTATGAAATGAGATACCTGCTAGGTACTTTGAATATATTATTTAAATATTCAATTTTTTTAAAACGTTCTTAATTAATACATTCTTATAAACGCAGGCGGACGTCCCGAAATTATTATACCCAGATTTTGGAATGTGTCAGTGTTTTTATTATTATTATTTGAACATAATCGAAAATACAACACGGTATTTCCGTCCACATAAATTGTATACATGCTTTGATTTATCAACACAATGATTAGTCGGTTAGATTCTACTGCACTTTCTATTATAGAACCGTTAATAAACTAACACCAACCATCAGACGACTTCAGTTAATTCTGTTTAAACAAGACATCGAATAAATAAATCTCTCGTCACTTATTTTAAAAGGGCCGTCAGTGTTGCAATGCAGCGTGGGTTGTACATTCAAACATATTGTCTGTGCATCGGCATGAAATCAATACATTAAACTATTTTCGGATATTAAGAAGCCACGTGGTTATCGTTCATCCTGAACACCCTAGTAATTATTTTTAGATCCCAAACAAATCTATTGATAGTACTTACAGTTTACACTCAGTGTGGTCCTAGTTTCGAACTTTGTGCCTTCGACCATAGCCCTGTTCCACACCACGCACCGATACACTGCACCATCATCTTCACGAGTTGGCGTCACTTGCAACACAGCTGATGTGATGGATTCCTTGGTGCTGGTACCACTTCGTGTCACAGAATCGATAGGATCACGAACACCTTCACGATACCATCTGACAATAGGTTCAGGGCTGCCACCAGAACTTGTGCAAGACAATTCTAACGCACGTCCTTCGGTAGCCACGGGGTTGGTTCCGGGTGAGATACGTGGTGGACTAGGTGGTGTTAATACAGTAATTTGGAAACTCTGTGAATGAATTTCTCGGCCAGTACCAGCTTCCTTCAATCGACACTCGAACTTGCCGTTATCCCTCTCATACGTCGAGTTAGAAATTAGTAAATCATAAATTCCTAGTTCGGGACGGAAATCGAGTCTAAAAAAAATATACATAATTATAGATATAATTTATAATGCCAAAAATGCGTCAATTATTGAAGTTAAAATTACGCAATATACTAATATTAAAAATACAATTTCAAAGAGTCAATATTTTTTTTAAATAACAGTATAACATAATATTAATAAATCGTTAAGTTTGCTACTTACTTATAGTTGCCTTCCAACGGAGTCGCTTTGATAGCTACATTGTCTTGGTTGTGCTTGTTAGTCCTAAGCCAATAATATTGGGTATCTGCAACAGTTGACGGCAGCTGTCCATTGAATCGGCATTTCAGTGATATGTCTTCGCCTTCTCTGGTGTCGGTAAGTCCTTCTTGTCCCAGACACGACCATCCTGTAGACAAAATAACAAAGACTTCATGAGTAAAAATGTATAATTGTGTTAACCATAAGAATATTATCATAATATACAGTTTAAATACGCGTAATGGCATTATCATAATATATAGGCTCGTATGTTGGTAATGAATAATGTTTATGTTTTAATTTTCATGTAAAACACAATTACACAAATCATTTTTATAGTCTCCCACCGGGTGGGTTTCGCAAACGCGACGTGTGTCTTATACGATAGTTTAGTAGGAGATAAAAAACGCACAGACTATGCTGGAAACTGATGGGCGGGTGTGGGTGGAGAGGCGCCCAAAACCCGAATGTAAGCTACAGGCATCGTTCTGACAAACGGCCGGCCGGCACATTAAATGGTAATCAAGAGAAATGAGTGTCGTCGTTTCGGAATGTGGTACACTGGTATAGGTAGGTACGTAGGTAATACGCGCATGTAATGGCCAACAAAATTGCTTGTTTACTACCAGTCAGCCAGTGGTTACGATTTTATATGTACTTAATTTGCAACCACCGCAAAACGTTCACAGCTGATGGAGTTTTGCGAGTATTTCGCCCGAACAAATTAAATATTAATTAATAATAACAAAACCTTACCTAGCTCATTGTTGCAACAAACGGCCAAACAGCGTATTAAAAACTATAGGTAGGTACTATTTTCTGATAATACTAAACAACCACCACAATATAAAACAGCGGATCAATTCAAATCATTTTACAGCCGAATGGTTTGTTCATTGAATTTATATATGTAGGTAACTAGGTATATATATCTCAGGCAAATACTGCAAAGGAGTGATGCCCGCACGGGGATGGCCGGGCGTAATTTATTTATATGGAACTACGGCCAGGGGATAAGAGAGCAAATTTAGTTATCGTTGACTGGACACGGTGAGACGAAACTGTCGATGAACCGGGAAATTTATCGGTTTAATGATTATATATTATGATGAACAGACAACGATCATTGATGGTATAGTGTTTTTTTTTTCGTTGGGTAATGGAAATTACAGTGGGAACTGTAAATAAATCATTTTCCATTACTTAAACTGCACGATCTGTCTCGATTGAAGCATTAAACTAACATTTGTCGGAGAAAAAAATCACAACAGTTTATTATATTCCATTTGAATATTTTAAATTATTTTTAAGAAAACTATCGTTCGTTCCAGACGAGTTCAACCATCAACCGTATAATTTAGATACAGTTTTGTTTGGCAATCGCACGCCAACATCTCTTTGGTAGGAAAAAAATACCCTTTTTGTGTTCTTTTAACCCCAACACGCGCGTACACAAGCTGTCACAGACTATAGAAGAACCATCCATTACCAACTAAGGGAAAAGGGCACAATTTTAATTATTTACAAACAGCCCTCTCCCCACAAAACATACAACCAATAGTATACGCTACTAAGTATTGCAGGCCTACTTATTTCACTTAGTTTTTCATTTCATCAAACAGCAATATGGAAAGAAAAAACTAAAATATTCGTTAAGGTGAAGTAATTATATGTAAGTTATTATTCTAAACGCGACGTGCCAAGAAAATATTAAAAATAAAATAAACGATTTACAAATATTGTGTTGTAGTTGGTAGATTTAAATTATTATGGATGTTATTATGTTAAAGAAATCTGGCCGCGTATTATTGTTATGATGACTACCACGTAATACAACGTACTATGCATCATATAAAGAATAATATTATATGCATAATGTACATAGATAAGTAAAACGATGAAGACAAACGACCGTGACATGCGGGACACAACGACGAATTTGGCTGGCAGTAAACTATACAAAGATCGAATTGTAATAAGAAAGAGTTGCGCGAAGAAGAGAATGAATAATAACCATAAAATACATCATTCAAATTAGAAGCAACGTAGGACGACGGCGGACTATACGGATAACAATAATGTCATCAATGCAGAGAGGATAAAACGTGGCAATCAGTGGTGATTGTGATTTAAATACAGAAATCTCGCGTAAATATTGAACCCTAGTAAAAACCTAGTAAAAACACAATAGATCCCGCTACGACGAACCACACACACGGCGGGTGCGGCGATCGTTCCGTATGTGTAGGCACAGTGAACGGTGGTGGTGTGTTATTCATAAGACGATACTTATACGCGCGACGTGCCGACGACGGTGTTGCGCGGCCAATTTTTTTCCATCGGATCGGTATTTCGGCGGGCTAAGGATTTTACATAATGTCTCAAAATATATACCGAAATACTCGTTATATTATACTATATGGTGTAAGCGTATTTCTCGTGTGTCCGAGAGTCGATTTCTTAAGCTCATTGTTATTCATAATAGGCGAAGGTAACCAAATCAGCTACGGTGGCTTACACACTCAAACACACACACACACACACACACACACACACACACACATATGCGCGCGCGTACCGGTAGCATAGGACGTGTGAACGTCTTCCACGAACGAAACGGAATCGTCTTCACACGGCTGCGAGCCATTACAAATTCGTCATCACACTCACTCTTTGAATATAGTATAAATTATTATTATTATTATTATACAAGTCGGTATGGTAAACGCAATGGACGACGGCGACGACACATTCTTCAGCAGCGGAGCACACGCGAACGAAAAAAGGACAACAGGTAACGAGACACACACACACACACACACACCTCGTATAACGAATTTGTGGTAGCCATACCGCAACAAAAAGGGTTACCGCGGTCGATGTGCAACGGGCGGGTGGTGTGGAGTGTGGTCGCGATATCATTATATTATACCTATACTGTATACATAATATAACACACGCACTACAAACATGCAGCGGTCGTTGGTGTGTGCACATGAGCCACGAATTATTATTATAATATAGTATGTTTGTGTGTACGGTTTGTCTCGTGTCGGAGGAAGAGGCGTATGAAAATATATTATATTATAACATACGACTAGGGGTTTGTGCACGCGGGGGCCACAAAGGCTACTCCACCTCCCCATCATGCGCACCCTTGTAAAAGGGGATGAATGTCATAAAGGTTACACGCGACTGACTACGCGAGTGTGTTTTACCGCCGTCGACAATATACGCGACAACAGTTGCACGAGTGCGATAACAATAATAATGTTCGACGCGCGCGGAATCATAATATATCATACAATATACAATATTTACGTTTTCGACGTGCACAAGGAAGCAGAGAGTACGACTGATCGGTGATCTTTTTTTTGGCACGGACCGTAAAATAATATTATCATCACACCGTCGGCGACTTTCGGCTTTTCCCGTCCACAGCGATTTCCGCACAGTTCGCAGTGTATAGTGATTAATTAATATTTTCTCCCGATCGTCGTCATGTTATTGTTACTATCGTGTAGTCATCGCATTGCACGTCTGCCGGCGCTTCTCGGGTACAATGTAATGATAAAAATATTATATAATATGTAACGAGTTGTACTCGCTGCCGATTCTTCTTGGTTTTCCTTTGTTCGGTTTGTATAGGTTCGTCGCGTCCCCAGGTATATAAGGAGGTATAGGTACTAAATAAAAAAAATCATCTTCCATATATATAATATTACCTAGATTCGGTCTCGATAATGTAATATATATGTGGGTAGACCTAACCTTATTCTTCATCTTCTTCCATTTCTCGTAACGATTTTCGAGGTCATCACGATTAATCAGAGCCGCCACCGCCGCCGATGGCCCGCGGGTCGGACCGGCGCGCCGTGGCGCGGAAGGGCAGGTGGCGGCAACACGGTAAAACATCTGTCCGGGCGGTTATTTCGACGCGCGGCCAGTCGGTTTCACGCCCGCCGCCCATGCCGCCAGCTCGCGCGATAACGACGATGACACGACGAGCACCTGTTGAGCACCACGACAGCAGTTCATGCCACCACCGCGCGCTCGCTCTTTTCTCTCTCAGTCATCCTTCTAACAACAACCCTCGACGGTAATGAAATGACCAAAACGGATTGATAATTATTGTTATTCGTGTGCCCGCCCGCCCCCATCACGCCTGTATTTAGTTATATTTCCGAGAAATTCAACAGCCATCATCATCGTCGTCGTCGTCTAACGTTGGGGTTTATTTTACGACTTAGGGCCGTAGGCGCCAAAAAATAATAATAACAAAACCAGCTATCGGCCGATCGGACGACTATATAATTACACACAATTGCAGGTTATATACATACGACTACAATAATGATACTTAAAACAAGGTTATTCCGAACATAAAACTACCAATACCAGTTTTAGGACGTTTTACGTTTTCCTTGGAAATATCATAATAATGTTATCATCTGCAAAGTAAAACTTAGTATAACGAGTTTTCCCGCATTAAATTACCACCTACCATTAAACATGAGTCAAATCATTTGTTGAAAAAGAAATTCGCAAACGATTTAAAATGGTAAAACTAGGCCGGATGCGTGATTCGATAAAACATTTTAATACCCGAATTAAAGCAGATGTTGACCCTATTTTAATATCTATATTTCGTCAGTCTGTACAATTTTTATTTAAAAATACAAACATATATAATATACATATTTACATTGAAATATCGAAATTATACATTATTTATGACTTCAATATTTAAGCCATTATAAGTAAAGCCAATATAAAGGTATATACTAAAGAAAGAATATTTTAATGACGTCTACAGTGTAACGACTTAAATTAATACGTTGTAAACTAAAAAGTTAAAAGTACCTATACACAGAGTACCCACATTTAAGCAATATTTAAAAAATGTATGTACATAGGTAAATTAAGTTTTCAGTTATTTCCATTGTATTAAACTTAATAATAATATATTTAGATATATTAGAAGTATCACAATAATATAACAAGTATAACAACATATAAAAATGAGAAATAGTTAAAACTTTAAAGATATACCAATTTCAACGATAATGGGCTTTGGGAGTTTGGGTATTGTTAAAATAATTTCAGTTGATCTCCGATATAACTAGTGTAACGGAACATTTTTTAAATATCACCCTTGGCTATAACAAAGGTTGTCATAAAAAATACACTGGATGAATATTTAATTGTAAAAACAATAATAATGATAATCTTTTTGACTTTTATAGTGGTCCAAAATTAAAACTTTCCAAATAACCCCCGCTGCCACAAATCACAAAAAAAATTGAACCGCCGGTATTCATTTTTCGACATCCACTTCAGCCGTTCTGCGTGTTTTGAAGTTTTTTTCTTTTCAGTATGAATTGAGATTCCGCCCTTTTTGTTCGGGCCTCGCTCACAGTCACCCAGGAATCTTAATTGCACCCAAAGGGTGGTGGGCGGGTTTTTATTTTGGAGAGGAATGTGAATATAAAAAAAAATTAATAACTCAAACACAACCCTCCCACTCTCGAGAAGGGTGAAAAAGAATCTCAAAAGTCATTCCCGACATAGTAATTACGAATAAAATATTTAACAACGCATGTATACCCTTAGAACCTTTATCAAAATTAAACGAGCACGTATGCTGGGGTAGATTCTAGTGAGTTTTGCGATTTGTGTTTACTCATGTAGCAGATGTGTTTGATTTTGGTTTTGGTTAACGCTTTGTTATATTAAAAAAACAAGCAAATTTTAGACGACATTAAGGTTTTTGGTTATTACTTATTAGTGTATCTACCATAGTTCTATATATTTTTTATTATTATAATAAATCTCTAGGTGCCTAACCTCCTACTTGGAAATTAAATATAAATTCAAACCCATTTGTTTTAATATATTTAATAATCATTATAATAGTCATTAAAAGTATAGTTTCGTTGAATTAATTATTATTAGATATCTAGTTAAAAGGCCATAAACAGTTTAAATTATTATAAGTACTATTTTTTTTGGATTGGCTATTCTACATTTTTATAAATAAAATTACAAAAATTAAACGTAGAATTTCTAGAAACGTGTATCGATCGATCAGATGACTAACTACAAATATAAACCTCGTTCGTGGATTGTTTCATTAGTCACATCAATCAAATTTTAGGGGGGAAACACGACCTAATATAATTCATTCACTCCATTCTATTCACCGTTGTTCTACGGTTCGAAACGCACTTAGAATGCATATACATAATATAATCGTCTAGTAATTATTATTATGACGATTATGACGATGTACGTTTTCCTTTCAGCAAAAACATCTGCTCATAACTGTGGCCTTCATGGTCTACCGGGCACTGTCCGAATTGGATGGTATCATCAACATAACACACTTTCGAGCGTGAACGCAGAGTTCAATTCTACGAGGTGAAGATAACGTTTTCAAGTTCACATAATTAACTTATTGTCGTACTGTGCAGATTTTTTTTTAAAGATAAAAACAATTGGTTTGTTTTTAATTGTAAAAAAATAAATTTGTAGACGAATTAAAATATGATCATTTAACCATTATAATTAGATTATGCGTACCTACTTAAGTATAAATTTAACACTGTGCAAATAGCAAAATATTTAATGAGATATTTGGCCAATGAAATTAAATTAAAATAACGATTTTTTAAAGAAAATATGCATAAAAACTAAAATACAAGTTGCTACATGGTACGTAAGTTTGTTACAGTTTATTAATTTTTTGTGCAGATAAGATGGAAATACAAACTTAAAATTATGATAATATTTGTCTTTTTTTAATCATATATTATATCCTCCAAAATAGCGTACTCACAAAAAAAAATCATAGAACACTTAGTAGAACATTTGTCGTGTCATTGTCCTAGCGATGGACCGACCACGATGATTTAATGATAGAAAAGTAGGCTAAAATATTGTTAAATAATGTTTAAGACGAACGAAATGAAAAAAAAAATTATAACGATAAAATAAACTCATGGTCATGACTAGGCAAGCACAAAACAGATGAAAATGAACGTTGCAAAACACATATGAGATCAGCAGCACCGTTATAAGAATGATATCTGGTTTAGTGATCATAGAAAAGTCTATGATGGAAAACTGATGGATGTTTAATAGATCATTGTTGTTGCTCATGTGCTAATATTTTCAGAGATTTTTAAATATGATAATCCACGTAGGTACATAATATGCACAATTAGTTTTACATTTATTAGGAATAATCCATATAGAATTTTACAAATAAAGTAATTAGGTATATATAAATGATTGAAAAAGTTTCTATTTTTTTACGTACACGTACACGGTATACAGTACGCAAATCACAAATTATGTTTTTGAAATATTCAATAAAAGTCAATAGTAATTATGGGCACAATATGAGACATTTTAATGGATTTGATTTGATTGAAGAGAAAATTATTTAAATCGTAGAATATATTTACATTTTAAGTTTTAACCTATATGTCCAGCTGTCACCGAAAAGTTTCCAATCAATGATATTAATTTGCATCCCATCCCAGATTGGTTTTGATTTGTTGATCAATGAATGGCTATTTTTATATCAGATAATAAGTTGAGTTCAGAGACGTGCCAAAAGTCGATAACCAGCGAGATTATCTGATCAATGTCAAAAATATACTATTTATTTAGATATAGAAAGCAAAACCTCAAGGGATAAATAAATTAATGTTGGTTTGAGATTTAATGAATTCTTAGATTTCTATGGTTTTATCAATTCTATTGTTGTTTTTTAATTACCTATACTTGACGTTTACTATATATATATATATATATATATATACTCAAATTTACTCTGATCACGTTTTCATTAATTGATGTGACTAATAAATAAAATCGATTGATTTGGCTAGTGTTTATTACACCAGAACTTTAAAATAATGATATATTACATGAAATTATTTCATTACTTTAACAAAATAGGCATCAAAGGATTACCTACCAATATACTGGTTTACCAACCTAATTAACCATTTTATCTCTAAAATAACTAAATTCTCTATTATTAATTTATACCTTTAGGTTCCCATCGCGAAAATAACTTGTGATTATTATGATATTATGTTGATTTTTAAATTATCAAAATACCGACTAAACTTACACACTTATAAAAGTTTTTTAGTCGGAAATCAGGTCGTATTAATAGCGAATGTTTATAGTACGTACACGTGCATGGTTTTTGGTGATGGTTTAATAAATACTGTATGATGGAAACGCACATGGCAGTAATTAAACGGAACTGTTGGAGAAATAATATCTCCTGGGTCCTGGGTAAATACATATTATTTAAATTACATTTAAAATGATTAATATTTCAATGAGTTTGGCGAGATTTAAGTTTAAGTATATGATATTAACGGGTGGGGATAAGAAGAGAGAGAGAGAAAGAGAACGAAGAAAAGTGGTTTTATAATGTTCGACAGTAAAACAGTAGCACAAAGCTTTTAAAAATATCCGAAAAAGGATCCCACAAACGGGTTATTATTACACGAAATAATACACATATACTAATTTAACAATAACAATGCGTTTCTATAAAAAATAAATTGACGAATTAGGACAGTGATGCCCAAAACTCGAAGGCATTAGAGGGCAATGCCCCACCACCTACGGTTAATTTTTAAATCGAAACAAAATTCATAAAAATATGAATAATTTTTTCAAATATTAAAATGTCTTAGTTTTTATAATTATAGTTATCTTTATCATTTGTTTCTATAATTGGTAGTCCAAATGAGAACAATATTTTACTATTCTCACCCACCGAAGTTTTACGTGGGTATCAATAATTTAGTAGACGATAAATAATTTTGAATTGTTATTTCATATATACCTCGGTAGGTACTATTAAGTTTTGTATAACTTCACAAATTGAAATTTAATTACTTACGTCAATATAATAAAATCAATAGTTTAATTTTTAAAGCAGAACTTAGTCAACGATAATAACTATATTAAAATTGTTTATGATGTATTTATGTATAAAAAAACCGTGAAAATTAGTGAAAAAAATATGTTAATTTAAGACTATTATTGAACTTATGAAGCGTTATTAAATAATAAAATTACAATATGCATGAAATATTATCATAACTATTAAGTAAATTTACTTTTGTAAAACTGTTCTTAGATAATATTTTAAGCGAATTGCGTGTTGCAATCAAAACCTGGTACAATGGAAGCGATTTATTAGGAAAAAAATAATGATGGTATTGGCGTTTTTCGTTGCTCTGGATAAACCGGTTGTCCGTGCAGGAGGACCGCTGCGTGTACCACTTACCAGACCAGCGTTAGTCTCGAATTTACATACTCACAACACCGGTTGCACAAGATTGTCAAATAAGTTTATGGATTTACCTGAAACAACATAAAAATAAACCAATAAAAAACGTGGAAAATTAAAGACAAACAATGGTAATTTTAAATTAAAGTTTATCTAGCGTATGCCATTACGATTCATTTGGATTTTAAAATCGCGTGGTTTTTTGTTATTTTTTTGTTTTGAATATAGGTATATAGTACTATATTATATGAAAATAATTATTTTCTAGTCATTCAAACTAAAATATGTACAGAAATAATGACAAGCATAGTGGATAAGGTGTAAAAAAGATAAGAAAGGTTCGCGTGCCCTATGGTCTTTTTTTTTTTTGTTGAAAATAAACCTACACCTTGGCAGTATTGTTATAATATATACGAGGTAATTCACACGTAGTAAAAATACTTTACCCCCAACTCAACAAATGTACGAAAATATCATGTTAGTTCCGGTAGGTATAGTAGTTATTCGCCTTCTCGTGTTACTCAACTGGCCTTCTTTAAGAATGAGTTAAATACTTTTGAGTGGACGTATACTGTTTAAATCCCACAAATGAAAATTATGACTAATATATTATAAAATCGTCGTTATGCAACGGATTCAAAACCTCGCTTTAGTTATAAGTTATAACTATACCAGTACACAATACACAAATTATAAGGGTAAATATAATATTTTTTAGCAGGTGATTTAAAAAAATTAAAATTTTTAATTAAATTGTCATTAAAACATATTTACTTAAATACTAACAAGCAGTACCTCTACCTACACAATTTATTACGTCTGTAAAAAATACATCAATAATTCATGATTATTTTACATGTATAAATAATGAAAATTAACCCAAGTTATCTAAGGAGAAAACCCAAAAGTAATTTATACTTATGCAAAAACAAAAAGTTATTTTTATGGAATCAAGTCTCAAAGGGTATACCCTTTTTGAATAACCCCTAAGCCTATCATTCAAATTATTGATGACAAACTTCGCGGTGATCAAATTGAATAGGCACCGTAATAAAAAAAAATTACCGAACCTAAAAAAGTGACATACTGCGTGCGCGTGTGTAGTAAAAAAAAAAAAAACATTCAAATCAGTTTAAAATCATAGGGGATGGGCAAAATTCGCGACCAGATGGACCGCGCGAGTATATATAACGCTAAGGGTGTATATCATGTATATTATACGCTTCCCACGACACGCATCAAAAAGCACGGGGCGGCCGGCGGTTTAATGACGAGCACTTGTTAAAAATTAAACAAGTGCAGAAGGGGACATCAGCGGCATATCATCATGCAGCGACTTTCAAAATTACCACACATGTTCCCGCAACAACGGTGTTTTTTTTTTCAAATATAAAGTTCGAAACAGAAAAGTACTCATTCTCACGTTCTATATTAAATCGTTATCAGTTCACACGATAATGAAAATAATTACAAGACAGAAGGAATAAAAAACGCATGTTATATTTTATTATTTACACAAACATAGTCCGGATCTTAAAAACCTGTACGTGGGTACTGTCGTATTATGGTCATACGCCGTTTATAGAACACCACCTAGCAAGTTCGTATAGTTTTCGTCATTTATGGGTATCACCGACTAAGCGTGACGCGTCCTACCCTATAAGCGTTTAATGGAATAATATTTGACAGGGGTTAGCCGTCCCTTTTGGATACCCTGAGAGTATCGACACCCCGACCACGATACATCTTTATTCGATTATTGGTTTGGTGCAAAGCACGCTCTAAGCGCTGTAGTAATCCATTTATGGGGTTTATACTCCCTCTCCCTTTACTTTTTTTCCCCGTAGGGATTTGGATTTTTCCCACAGATTTTTCCATTGCTCAACGGCCCTAGAGCCAACAGCAGATGTATTTATGTGGCCAGTAAGCAAAATAGAATTCAACATTACCAGGACAGTATTAGAAAGTAGGAACATACATATTTTTAAATACCATTTGTCCATTTCCAGTTTTGATATTTTTTTAGTTTTTAGAACAGTATCCTACGCGAGATTGTATGAACCTATATGTACGCTGAACTGACTTTAGATAAAAAAAACACCAATTTTTCGAAATCTATAAATCTTAAAATAATCACATTTTTGAATAACTTTAATACATTTTATCAATATTTATAAAACATAAGTTGTACACCTGTACCTAATAAAGTAGTAATACATTTATATACACATGTCAATAGCTAGTTAAATTGATAACTTTTGAAAAAAAAAAATTATTTTTTACAATTATTAAATTAGTCATATTCTACATGTAAAAACTCATAAAAGTATAAGAATTTAATCAAACAGATTATTAGTTGTGACTAAGTTAAAAACTAACAACCCGTAGTTCAAAAATTAAAACAATTATGTTAAAGACAAGTTTTCGAGAAAATAAAATCTCTGATACCTTAGATACCTATATATATGTTTAAACATATATTTTTATTTTATTTTACATCCGATAACCCAAATCCATGTATTCAAAACAAATAAAAACTTGGATGTGTCGTCGTAAGACAGCAATTTGTCTAGCTTAAGTGCTGACAAGCGGACAAGTCTCGGCGGGTTGACAGCTGGTCTTCGAAATTCCTAGGTATATTTCTTTAAGTACACACACCCGAGAAAACCCCACACTTTGATTTATTGTTCCATTTTAGCTTCTATTTTTTGGTAGCTATTTCGTTTGTCTTTTTATATTTGTAATTCAAACGGACTACATAATTGTACAAACAAAATAATCATTCGTAACACTATATTCGTCTACTGACCCCTACAGTGGTATTCACTTATTTACAATTTTTTTTTCTGTTTGTTAGTTATTTGTGTGGGATGAATACGTAGGATGCGTCCTGTTGTCATGCAGATTTGAATACGACAGGTGAATTAATGCCCACTTAACAGCGCATGCACATGCAGACACTAAGACTTTCCGAAAACAATAGGCCGTTCTTTTTCGTTTTAGCACGACTGTTTTTAAGAAAACAATATTACGCAAACATATTTTTTTTCATTTGTTGTAAAATTGCATTGAACAGAATAAGCGCAAAGTACTTTGAAATATGGTTAGATTGTAAGGACAATGTAAAATCATAATTTCCATCATGAAATAATAAATTATACAATATGTCACACAAAAGAAAATGTATATTACTATCCAAGGGTCAGGAATTTTAATTGAACTTGTGTATGAATTCATCTTGGAAACTTGAATAAAAATTATACTACACTATCATATAATTAACGATGTGTCATATTATGTACAATAAATGTAATAAAACAATCAAGATATATCATATTTTTTTTTGATCTATACATAAACCGTTACACTATAATATATATACGTAGATACATCGTACAGATATCATACTTTCAATTTAAAATGTTTGAAATAAATAATGTATCAACATATTTTGTATTACATTTTAAAGTATTATAAATTAATTTTAACTAATTATTGGGAACCTTACGTTATACCTACTTAGATTAAAATAAAATATAAGCACTATCTATATAAGCATTTAAGTTTAACAGTTTAAGGAGATATATCTTTATCTTACTCATCCTTTCGGCTTTATCGGCGAGACACATTTATTTTCGAGCTGAGTGGAGAGAATGTGTGTTAATGGGCTAAATACCACGCCGGCATTCTACGTATCCTTGTCAATGTGGTGATTTATAAACGGACCCCTTTCGCAAAGGCCACATATTTGCCTCGACGCGCCCGTAAATTCGTCAAATTCAGAACGTAAACCTTTCCTTTCAGCATGTCGCAGTAAAAAAAAACGGGAGTTTGTTTTATTTTTGTGTCGTAAAGTGATGAACTACGTTTTTATTACCAATGATACAATTTATTTATTCATAAACATTGTTCTTCTCTCTTTTTAGGAATTAAAATATGAATTAATATTTAGTTTAATAATAACGAATTCAAAAAACAATAGTATAGTTACCTAATTAAATATATGTATCTATATTATTTGCCGGAAAATTTTATTTGATGGACTGTAATTATTGGGATGAAGAAAATAATATGAATAAATCAAGATCCAAAAAATATGCTTCCTCCGGTCACTCTGGCAAAATATACACATTTTTTTTAACTAATTAAGAAAAAATAGAATTCATTTTAATGAAGACAAACATTTGCTTTTAATTCGGAAAGAAAACAGAATTTTAAAGCCATTAAACTACCTGGTATAGTATATTCTAAAGACGATGAAATTATCGGTGTTGAGGTGTTGACGCCGAATGAAACCATTTAATGAGAATTAATTGTTTTTATCAAGAAGGTTTTTTTTTAAAAAATGAACATTTTTAGGGAAAATTATATACCAATACCACATTAAGTTAAACAATTATTTAAATAAATATATTATGAGCCTAACTATGGTTAATGTATTCAACATTTTATGCCATAGAATTTTGCACTGTTTTTTCATTTGTAGTAAATTAATCTACACAAAAATTATGGGTTGGATGTTGAACAAAACCTTTTTCTGCCCTAAAGGGGAATCTCTTGACGCATTGGATTACACGTTGCAGGACCAAAACGGTATGGAAGAATTTTTTAACACGATATAACTAAACACAAGAGGGATCAAAAGTATATAAAAACAAAATTAATAATAAAGGTAGGTATGTATAATTTTTTTTTAGCATACAAACATAAGATCCATTATAATAGATATATATTATTAGACACAACTATTAAAATGAATTTTAAATTATTATTTTATTTATGTTTGAAATAATTAGTTATTTATGGTTAGTATTTTCAAAAGGGTTTACTATAGTAATTGAGTAAAATACAAATTGATCAACATAATTGAAAATATCATATTATTTTAAAATTACCTATTTAAATATTTAGAACAGTATGTTAATAGACTAAAAAATATATATGATATAATATAACAGTTTATAGAATATAAAATGTACGCAAAGCATGTTTTAGTTATTTGTGAATATACAAATGGGGCGTGATTACTTTTCACTTTTCAGTTTATACACACAAAATAATTTTTTATATATTTTTTATGTTGGGGAAATTATATTGGTTGTTTAAAACCATTTGCAGGTTTTTTTCGGGGCGACATAGAAAACGGGGAACCGCATTCGAACATGAAAAGTAGCACAACGGGCCCCTGAGGCTGTGATATCAGTATGCGGCGCACACACACATACATATTTGTATATATTATACATTTGTACATATTTACGATACAGACACTCATGCGTGTACCATACATATACAATTTACGCAATATGCTAGAAAGAATAATCGGTTATTTTTCCACAATGAATATTTTCAACCGATTATAAAATATCATCAGCGTTGCGTTTTCCCTTTTGAAAAATACCAATAAAAATACTTGACAAATTCTCTTGAACATAGCACCGTGCAACACAAAAGAAAGAACAGCCGCCAGTTTGCACGGCACTTCAAGTGAATAAATCGATATGTGCATTGTGCATGAAGGAGGATTTTGGTTACCATAAGATGCACAGCATGGGGTGGTGTACGCCCAGGTATGAAATTCATTTTTATTTCATAAAGGTCCTTCTGATATTTTACAGACGATTGGGCACAGACATCTATCAAATAAAATAACTTTGTCGGGAAAAATTATTAGCCATTGACATCAAACATTATACCCCCTGAAGGGATGTAATAAGTATCATAAACAATTATAACAAAAAAAAAAAAAAAAACATTACACTTTGTAATTTTGTATAATATACCTAATATTATATGATCGTGCAAATAATTGTATATAATGAAACGATTTATGCGATTTCAACTGAAATATAGATAACATTTTTAAAAATAAATAACTGCATTTTTAAATTGAATGTATATTATATTAGGCACTTCATTTTTTAAATTTTGAATACGTTTAACTGAGTATTCTATAGTTTAAATGAGTTTTGTATTTAATTTAAGTTTTAAAAGATATGTTAGTTTTTATGCAAATGTTAGTAATATATGTTTCATAGGTAGGTAGGTATCAATAAAATAAATTAAAATCTGCAAGCCAAGAGAATTATGCATATGCATTTTTGTTTTACTTAGGAAGACACTTGAAATTCATAGTGTTTTAAATGGACTGTTTTTAAATATGTATTGTAAGTGACATGTTCAGCGTATTTTTTTAATTCACTTTTCACACAAAAGCCATGTAAGCAAAACGAATAATCGACTAGCAAACAACAAACACTTTTGTTTCACCACCCTAAATTTGTTTGCATATAAAATACCGTTAAAAAATTAAATAGAGGCAAAACCGTTTTTCTTCCTACTGAAATACAACTTGAAAGATTTCAATCTTCGATAAAGAATGGAATAAATTGAAAAATTCAAGTAGGTACCCAAAAAGTAGGTGTTTTTTTTTTTTAAAAAGAATAATCATGTAGAAAATAATATATATAAATACATCTGCTCTGTTGTATAGCGATTAGGGGGTACGTTATACCCACCATGTCCATAGCACAACACGGTCAGCATTATGATATTCAACGAGTACAAAATCTATTGTTGTTATGAGGCGAGTAAGAAAATTACTCGGGTCAACACTGTGTAAAGGAGTGAGGTGAAGTTTTTTTCGTCGTCTTCTTTTCAAAACCATAACAGAGAATGAGAGGGGGCACGGCAACTGGACACACAAAGAAATCAAATTTCCACACCCCACATGCATAATGTCGGGATCGATTCTCGGGGGTTCACACTTCAATGACTACGCAGGCTATTCAACATGTATAGTTATTATTTTTATTATTATTGAAAATAAAATATTCCAAAATTCGGTACGCACCACTTGAGAGGAGCCTACTATATGTCAGTTTAATGACAACCAAAGCCCCGACATGGATTCGCAGCTGCCGTATAGTGGTATAATTTTTTTTTTGAAAATCAGTGTTTTGGAACAAATCATAGCTATCATCGTCAGGACTATTTATGCTTGTACCTACCTACCCACTTAAGAAAGGAATTTATGGTCTAAAATGTCTTGTGGCTGACAGCAATTAAAATGTTCCAATAGTTATTATAACAATATATAGTTTGCAAACATTATATTTTATTCGTTTTGTATTGCACACGTAGGTATACAATATATTATAAGTATTCGTGACGATTGAATACAATAAAAGAAGGTGAAACTGTTTGAACAATGAGCGGAAAGAAATAAGCAAATCAATATAATGACATGCGCCAGTGTACAATGCTCCAAAGTATAAGACAAAACACGGCAATTTGAAGAATAGTATATTGGTGAATGTATTCTAAAAAACATACTTTATACATTAGCGTATTACCCACCAATACTTAATACAAGTTATATTTGTCGGTTGGAAAAAAATAACCGTTAACGAACACACGCGTCAACACCACTAGCAGCACTACCACTAGCGAAGAGATTGTTACGATTTTTATGCGCTCTTGAGGTGTAGGCAGATGCAAGTATACACAGTCGACGCGTATAACTTACTGTGCGTAACCTGGTAAAAACCATCGTGCAACCTATATGATACATAGGTGGTTATTTACATCGTTCGCGTCGCTTTTATGTTATCGATGTCAAACGACCGGGGGAGTTGTAGTAATACGCAAGCATGTAGCGTAGGTGTTATTTGCTTAGAACGCAATCGTCGTGTACCTTTTCCGTCTGTGGACGACCTATTGTTAGAAAACAATTGACAGTTTCCTCATACGTGAATAATATATATAACAAACACGCACACACGCACGCGCATGCGCACGCACATAATATTACGCTGTATTTTTACTGCAGTACTACTACGGCGAACAGGGCGCGGTCGGCACACTCTGGCAAGGCGCGCCCGCGACGCTGATCTGAACTCTTGACCGGGCGCGGTAGCGCGAAAACTGGTTCATGACCACGATTCTGTACCACCAGCGCCGAGCATGATATATTTTACACGAGTGCGCCGTCAGAGTTACATTTAATTTACTGTTGCGGAAGGCGATAAAAATATTGGCGATTGTACGCAATCGGTATGCTTATGGGTACCTATATTGTTTTTTTTCTCTTACTTGTTATAAGTACGATAACGAGGAAATGCAAAAATGTTTATTATACACCTACTTACTATTTAATTGTACAAACTACATTTATTCGGTTGATGGATAATTTTAAACGTGTGTAAACACAAGTTTCAAATAAAACGTTTTTATATAGATATTATTATTATGTTAGATCAGGTCAGGGCGGCAGGTTAGGCGGCCACGATGGATTCAATGAAGCACAACATTTATTTTATAAGCTTATTTGACTAAACTAAATCAAAGCTCACCGTTATTTATATTTTCAATTACAGTGAGACGACTTCCATATTACGAAGTCTTCCGTATTACGAAGTCTCATGGTGCATAAAAAAAATCCGTGCAATGGAGTATTTCGTTAAATATAATTGAATAAATTTGGTTCTCAAAAATATTTCATTAAACAGAAGTTTTATTATATATAGCACATTATTATGTATCTACTATATATTTAATATCCGTAAATATTGTCAATATTGTTAGGATATATCTTATAATATACCTACTATTCTGTTTATCGCCATTCATTTTAACAAAAATAGCATTGAAAAAATAATACTCACGGAATCGAATTTGATTATGGTTTGTAGGTCTTATTTATTAAATTAAATATTTCGAGTTGATATTTTATATTCTATATATTATATTGGTATTTGGTTATTATTATTTTTTTTTTTAGGTATACTAATGAAAATAGTTTTTACAATGTTCGTAGTTAAATAAACATAAATGCACTTCGTTAAAAATAAAAATTGTGACCAAGTCGCACAATAATTAAAAAACTTTCAATAACGACAATTTCATAAATTATTATTACAAACGAGTATTTTTTTAGGGACTAATTGTAATTTTCCAAAACATCCAAAACCATCATCATACTCAGAACCAGCGTTACAGTGTTTGTATTTGCCTGTACTCAGCGGCCGTGGAGCATACAAAACAATATTGCACAACTCTATCGGTTGGAACTCCCGGGGGCCACTATAATCCTTGGACCGGCGCCCGATAAATATTATTATACGCTTGCGACCATTTATATAACAATATTAATTATATGCGTGTATATAATCATATATGCATATGAAACTAGAGCACTTTTTTTCCTTTCTATCTCTGCTAGCTATATGTATATATTATAATATATGTATATTTCAATTGCTAAACTCTATTTGGTGTCGTTCCAAAATGCAGAGTAAAAAATTCGACGATAATTGGACCGATACACATTTTGCACTCATTTTGCATGACGATAATGGTCCCGAGTATACATATGACCGGGTAGTGTTAATCACGTCCGATCACCCCCCCCCCCCCCCCCCCCCCCCCCCCCACTATCCAAGTAAATACTTATATGTATATAAACGCTATGCACATTTTCACAAGAGCAGATTTCTCTTCCGCACGAACGTGTAGTGTTTGGGACAAAATGTAAAACTAATCTGCATAAATTAGCTGCGAATTGTTACGTTTACAAACGCAATTAATTTTCATGCGCCCAGTTAAAAAAATGAAAATAATAATTTAATATCTCAGAAGCAGTCAATAATCTGACAATATTTTATTTATATGCGTCGATTAATATATGGAATGTAAAAAATAATCGGTTTATCAGCTGATTGTGGCGTTATAAATTTTTATTTACATAATAATGGTTACTCGAGTAGAATATAACTATAAATTGGACGAATCAGATACTATACGAATAAACAAATTCTAATAATATGCATTATAGGTATGCCTTGGTAAAATATGACTTTCAATGCGTATAAAACTGCGACTGAAGTAGATGTCTAGAATAGTTCTACATTGTACAAATGGCAGAGACAGTTGAAAGTTGTTTGTTTTGTAAGTTAATACACCTAAAAAATGATTTCTAATAATAATATTGTATACAAATAAAAATAACTTAACAAAAACATCAATACGGTGAGGTGTGTTTTAAGCCATATAATATTAAAATAAATGTTTGGTTAGGAAGTTCTATAATTGTCTTAAAAAATAACAACAAAAAAATGATCAGATAAAAATGAAGCAATTTAGACGATGGCTTCATTACTCCCCGTCAAACATTCCCCCTCATCCTTTTGACATGAACTTTTAGCGCGTTTAAGTTTTTCACCCTCTCTTGGCACAGCAAAACTCGCGACAGCCATTAGGTACATATACTACCTCTCCACTCTACCATCTTGTGATTGTCTCCAGAAATATTTTCAGGGATTTTATTTCTCGTCTAAACACAACTAACTTATTGTTTGCATTCAACGGGCCATATAAAAATAGCTACACAGTGTGCAGGTGGTAATGTTAGTTTTTCTTTAACAAAGTAAAAAGAAAAACAATTTTGAAAATGTACCAAAATGCAACATTATAGTTTTGCTTGAATTTTACTTAAAATCTACCTACAACATAATAATATTGAATTTTCCGACGATGACTGTTAATGAATAAAACAACCATCCCTACATTAAATTTATTATAGTTTTTGAGCACTACAACTTCCAAGAAAGTACTTATGTAAAGAGAAAAATAAATAAATATTATTTAAGTATTGCAATTTGTACGAATTCCGTAAAATAAAATTATAAAAAGGACAAACGCGTTATTAAAAAACAAAATGTAAGTAAACTTGGTGAAGTAAATAACTGAAAGTATATAACTATATAAATTAATGGATGCCTTTGTTTAAGGATTAAACCGGTTTTTTTTTGTTTTGACAAGGATTTTTGCATAAGCCCTGCGTCATGTTAAATTCAATACCAGTAATATATTCTTGTATGTAAACGTTATGCTGGGATATGTGCTCTTGTATATAAACCCGCATCCATCTCATATTTTGTATAATAATAATTTATACGTACGTGTAAAGGGGAAATGTCTTTTGTTCTGTAGCTCACTAATCCTGTTTGATATTCCTGGTCGGATTTCTCAGGTCCTCTTCGACCAGGAATGATTTAAGGTCATATTACTATATCATAAAGGTCATTTCTGTACTAAACACCCATCCATTTAAGAATTTTTCATTTACATTTTACTTTAAAGCTTAGTAAGCTTACTAAGTGCTAATTAAGAGTAATTAGAAGAAGCAATAATTTAATAAAAAATTAACGATGCGTTTCTTATGAAGTTGGACAGTAAAATGATTTTATTTGAAAAAATATCTTATTGGTACTTACCACATCGAATCTTAGATATCTAACTTGAACAATATAATATCATAAACTCTTGACTATATTTATAATCTCAAGCACAAAATATAAAAAGAAAATAGTATGTAGCAATCGCCTATGATATTGTTATTTACATTTAAACAAACTCGATAGTAACAAGTGGCCGCAGTGATTTTCAGCAGCCTGTAACTCAATATAATGCCAAAATCTGATAGTGTTTGTATTAGTGTCGTATATAAGTGAATGTTGACACCCAATATCGTGAGACGATACACTACCCAGAGCGCCCGTATAAAATATTATGATCGATTGGATTACAGCAAACGACATACGTCCGACTAAGTGGGGGCACCAACATTTTCCTAGTTAATTACTGAGCCTATATAATAATATAGTAGACCTATATACATGTGATATTGTGTGTACCGAGTATAGTAAATAAACCACCACAAAGAAAAGTATACAAAAAATAGGATTTTTAAATATATTCTTTTTTTTCAAAGTACAATAGGTACGTTCTATTGTATTAGTCTTAAGCCATCAAACTTATTAAGCTATTCCTCAAGCCACAGAAATTTACTTTTCTGTGTTCCGCTGTAGGCAAAAAAAGTAATTATAACAATACAAATAATTAGGTTATTTACTATTAGACTTCGCTATGTTACATTTAATTTTATACAACTTTTTAGTAGTTATATCAAGTATCCAGACACAAAATTTATATTGTATATAAACAAAGTTATGTTATATTTAAAAAAATAATTTTAATATTTTTAATTTTAATTTTATAGGTAGTTTAATGATTATAAATTATAATGAACACGATTAAATTTATTAAGAATACTCACATTTGGATAATTTATTAGACAAAGTTGGGTGTAACTGTAACATACCTGAAACAAAAATAAAATAAAAATAGTTAATTTGTAGTACTTATATTGAAAAATGTAGGTACTTATTTATACATCGAAATAAAGAAATAAAGATTCATCAAAGTGGAGTCATTGTATAACTGATTCATTACCATAGTTTATAGGTGGCCAGATTGGCTGATAAATAAGAGATTAAACATAAACTTTGTAATCTCACTGAGTGAGCAATGAGCATATGCTTCGATGACTCTCAATTATAATACACCCTTCAATTTTAAGTCATTTAATTTGTGATTTGTTCATATTTATTATTTTTTTTATCTAGATAATTTTTTTAGAACATTCGGTTTATTGCGAACAGTTTTAGAGAAAAGTATAAGCTCGTGTGTGTCCAAATTAATTACATACGACGGTGAAAAAACACTAGCTAAGGTAGTTATGAAATGGGTCGCCCAGTTCACAAGCAAAACTTTCTCTTATCCACTAGTAGGACTGTGCGAAAGGATAATAATATGACGCGTACTTGGGGTACATGCACACACACATACGCACACAAAATGTCGTGTAAATCCATAGAATTCGTGATATCGAAAACTCCAGTTGCCATTAGGAAATTGAAAGTGACGCACGCATGCACTTCCCCACTACCTACTTAAGTCATATATTATGTGGAGGAATAGTTTGTTACTTAGGTTAACCTATTATCACAGATAAGAAAATAGATATTTCTGTGTGCATAACTATAATTAATACGATTCATTAATGTGTATGTTTACTTGGTACAAAAAAAAAAAAAAACACGTGCATTGAAATTTTAATATGTTAGTGTGTAGTTTTGAATCAAAATATATAAAAACAATAAGCAGTGTATAAATGATTTCATTACTGTTAAAAAAAGAAATAATAATTTTTGAAATAAATAGAAAATATAAAAAGTTTTATTTATATTTTACCTAGGTACCTACATTATTTCTACATAATATTTTTAATTAATCATTGCATTTTCCCGTAGGTATTTTATATTAAATTTAACGATTATACCTACTTAAGCAAATGTATACAATTAATAATTGATCCAAGAGTAACAAAGGTGCATATTACATACAGTTTGGTTAGAAGATACAAGGCAGTACAAGCCCGACGCTGTATAAATCACTTTAGAGTAGTCTATATACGGTGTATAGTCTTATCCATTATGTACAATAATATATTAACTATTCTACATTTCCACATAATAATATGGTGGCCCAGCTTTTCATAATGACCTATATATAATATAAATATATATATATATTAGTCCATTGGTAACTTTATACGTAGGTATATGGTTTTTAGTGATCACTGAGTTCCAGCACAAAGGAATAATTGAGGCCATTTTATAAATTTTATGTGGAACTGTGATCGTATTTGTCTGACACACAATCGATATATTTGAAGTCTTGAATTAAGCAAGCGTAATCAACCTATTTCTAATGAAAGTTAACTAAATAATAATAGGTACCTAATAGTTGTAATGCCACTTTTGTCATTGAGGCGAATTGAATATTAAATTAACACACTTTTATATAAGACTAAATTGATTGCTATTATAATATATATATATATATATTTGAAGTTTAATCGTAAATAAAAACAAATAATTGGTTCAACTTTTTTAGACGGCATGAACAATAAATACATAAAAAACTAAGAACAATTTAATATTTGTATTGGTTCCGCAGAACACACACATATATGATGATATATGAAGGAGTTTGCAATGTTTGCGTGTAATAAATTTAATTTTGGTCATCTTGACTCATGAGTGACCCAAATAATAAATATGTCAATGATCAATTATAGTTTTCTTATCGGAATGAGGGTTAAAAAGAGGTAATAACAAATAGGATAGCGTGACCGTAAATAATAACTATAACAGAGAGAACGAGCTTTGGATTCGACATTTTTCTTATTTTTTTATTTTTATTAGTTGGGCGATTACAGAAAAAAACATTAAAACAATTAGCTATAAAAAGCCATACATACAATGCACACAGAAACCCTTTTAAAAGTCGATCATTTTGCACGGAACCACTAAAAATGGTCAAGAGTTTGCATGACTGGTCGTCGGTTTTTTATTATTTTTTTGCCAACCCAGTAACAATAATTATCTGAATTTTAATGAAGTCCCGTTCTTTAATCGCCAAATAACCTCCGCACCAACGTCCACCCACCGCAACATGACCAGCCTGTCGGTTCTACGCCCATTTTTCTCTATCAGATCAAAATATTTATGGTGGAATGGATATAGTCGTTGATTTTCATGTTCAATTCTTTGTGGCTAATAACTATATATACAGGAGAAATATTATAATTTTTTGCAATCGACACACGCTTATGAACTTATAAATCATATTATACAAAGTTACAAGTTTAACGTTATCGCCATTGTGAATTGACTACAAAAGAGGCTTACCAAACCCGCTTGGCGAAAACCATTCGAAAAACTTCGGTTTTTTTTTCCACATGCGTATATAGAGGTAGTGTTTTGATGACTTTTCCTTCAAACAGTAACCATCTTAAGCTTTATCCCTATAACATTGTAGCTTATCCGATCAGATACACACCAATTTATATATAGAACCTATATTATAAAACTCTGGATCAAGTTTTATTTTTCCCCAGGATATTATGACAGTTGTTTTTCATCCCCATTTTGCAGCATTCTCTAGGGATTGCCAATTCAACATGACGGCAAACAAGACGACCCCTTAAACGTATATATACATGTAAACGATAGAAAAAAATACAATTGAATGATTTACCAAGGACGTGTGTTTAGTTAAAAGAACAATTCAAAACACGTACGAATCTTCCATGAGCAGTTCCTTTATACTTTATATACTATTCAAATTATTTCTAGCAGACTGTATACATGCATTTTTAAAGTTTCCAAATGTGTAATATTTTCAAAATAATTTTACTCAATATTATTAAAATTATACAAAATGTTAAAAGAAGCTAACTGCGTGAGATGCCTCAAGTATTTCACATACCTAAATATACGTAATATGATTTGAGTGTGCCAAAATCTTGTGGCACGCGTAAAATAATTCAATTTATGCAGTTTAAAAATATAAAAATACATGTCGTGAACACACTCACGGAATAATTGAATATTTCAAGTGATCTGTGCGAGTACATACACATATAAATAATGGACGGTGGCCGTCAGAACAATTTGTTTTATAAATTGGCTTCGATCTTTTTAATGCGATAATAACGCGTACAGTGTTTGAAAAAAGAGATGAATCTATTGTTGATGTGGTATAAAAAATGAACGCTTTGGAATAATAATGAATAAAAAAAATAGTATATAAACATAAACAAAATCCAATTGAACGAGCAAGTCCGTGAGCAAATACAATTCGTCTCGGTTATAACGTGCCCGCGTGTCTGTTCTCTCCATCTCTCTCACTATTTTACTATGTTTAGCTCTTGGTCGATCTACATTTTTATAAGCTTCATACACTCTTCGTGTGAAGCAATGTTATTTTATTCATCTCATTTTTTTACTTTACTATGTTGGATATTTCCACGTTCTCCCGGGAAAATTAATCGCCATTTCAGGCCACTGATTCCTGAAACGAATGTGAGCTAATTGAAAGTAGCTGCCAAGGAAAAACCAAAACGATTTTCTACTTGTAGTTGCGGATATATTATCTCAAATTTCACAGTATCGTCCACCACCATAATCACGATCATATATGCTTATATAAAAGGAAATATATTTGTGACAAAGCAACTTGACTGATAAAAGAACACAATTACTGGTCAATAAAAAAGATAAAATATTAACACCATTCACACAGCTTGGCTATCAAAATTATAGAACATTCACGAAAACTATCAATAAAATAAACGACTGACATAATATGTTGTTATTAAATAAAAGAAATATTTTGTTTATATATAATATTAGTCACAATTTTTACGGATGTGTTCGTCTAAATAAGATTTCACATCAATGTCCAAGATTGTATTTGAAAAATATTCTGAACAATTTAATATCATCTTACTATATTAGTAGAGTTCGTTGAATTATTGTGTTACAAGCAGGTGTATAGTAATTACAGCGTTGAATTTTAAGATACAATAAAATTGGTAAGACAAAATGAAAATAACTCTCTACACCTAGTCAAATAAATATATTCTTTAACATATTTAAGGTCATTTTTAAAAATATTATTTGGAAGGATTTTCAAACATCAGATGTTTTTATGACCTCAATAATCTAGTTCATCAAAGTTATACTTCTTTAAGCTCAAACAGGTACAATGTAATAAATACATATTATTTAAATAATTTGTCCAACATTTTTATTGCCCAATGGATTGGTATAAAATGATTTATATATAATTTCGATGATTTAACCATACATCTTTCTTATATTTCTCTTTCAATCTATTTTAACGTGCATTATAATAAGACACTATAATACATAGTATACGCCTATATAGTATATATACTATACACGTTAATACGTTATACCTTCCAACACGGTTTGTATTTGAATAACGTTTGAAACTGCTACCTATATATATAGACACATGACCACAAATTGTGGTTTTTTACAAACATAGAGCCGCTCCTTCTGCAAGAGAAAAATGCAATAATGTATAATATATGTACATAATAGTGGCCACTGTTGTGTGCATATTTTCCGAGGCTTTCTACTCATGATATCATTTACACGCAAAAAGAATCAGATGACCGGTAGACATTTATTATTGTATTACCATTTACAACACAACCAAGTGCCCTCATGCCACCACGTCAGATTTTCTATGATAGGTAGGTACATATTTCTCGTGCACTATGTAAATATAAGTAGGAATAACTATTATAATAACAATATGATTATGTTATGAAAAATACCGGAAAGAAAACGTACACGACATATGTCATGTATAGTACAAATTATTATCGTTATGACAGCAGACTGTCAGCGGGATACGTTTCACGACGACGGCAGTCAGATGACCACTATATATAAGTACATTATACAACTATATGCATTGAATATTTTGCAGAAAATATAACAATGCTACAGTGATAAATCTTTTTAAACTTTATTCATGAAAAAAAAATGGACCAATGCGAAAAAAATATTAAAATTGTGTATAGTTTAATTTACGTTTTTTTTTTAAATTTAAAATTGAATTATATCGCGTTACCAAAAAAACTTTATTACTTATTTAACTTTGTAAAGCGTGGGTATATGAGTATTAGTATTATTACATTTTTAAAAATGTTCAAAATGTTTCATTATTTTGCTACGTTTGAATATAATGTATTCTTCATAAATTGCAGCCATTAATATTGTTCATCCGATTTTAAATACTTAATTTTTATGAATTGTTTTAAACATCCTGAAATCAAGAGCAATATAAGTATACTGCTACCAGTTCAGTAGATATATGCAAATCCTCCACCAAAGCCTCCGAGCCAATCTAAGGCCACGTGAATAATTAATTAAATTCCTATGCATATCTGCCGTATTCCACCCAGCAGCCCGGAGACGTTTTGTTATTATTATTATTATACCTACACACAGTATCTACCTATATATATGACGGCGGCCTGCACCAACCACTGCAGCCGGGCACAATGACGGACCATAATTATTTTTTTCTTTTCCATCATAATCAGATAGCCAAGCAAAATCACATACAAACACCAGAGTCGTTATAATAATAATTATTATTATTTTACTATTTTTTTCCCTCTCGTAAAATTACCCGGGAGCCATACGCCGTATGAGGGGGGGAGGGGATGCACCGTCTGCGTACAATATATAAACACGACGAACGAGTCGCCGCCATAGCACAATTAAAACGCTTCTGGAGGCCATGCGGACGGAGTGGATGACCGCTCGCTCGGTCGTATTGATATGCCCGTGTAGTTAATATTATATACGCACTCGTGGCTTCTAGGTATAACGACGGTGGTAACCAGTTTTTCTACGTAACATGTGCACCTGTTTTTTTAAACTTTTTTTTACTTCCCCTCCTCTTTATCGCGTTGTTGTCTCGGTTTATTTCTTTTCCATCTCGATGTTACATATTATTATTATTATTATTAACGGACGATGGTAATCTAAAGTCTTGCCGGCCCATTAGTATCGTCCCCTCCCCTCTCCTCTGCAGCACACAACTATCATAATATATCTGTTTCCTTTCCCTCTCTCACTGTTTCTCGTTTTTAATACATTTATATGCAATTTAAAATCGGGCGTATCATGGACGGGTTAAAAAAAATAAATAAAACGCCTCGAGCTAAAAATGCTAGAGAAATGTTAGTTACCGAGGAACAGCCACCAATTAATATAGATAGGAACTAGTAACGAGTATAATATATAGATTCATAATAAACATAATAGATGTAGTGGCCATTGTAAATTATTTATCTAGCACGTACTATATAACGTTAAAGTGTATGTGTAAATTAGTTTTCGTATATTAACTAATTATATACGAGAAGGTAAAAAATACATTAACTTAACAATAACTAATGTTTGTGAGTATTTGACGTGTTTATAAACAGTGCATCAAATTGATTAAAAATATTCGATATAGGTAATATAGTTAATAATCTTTTTTAAGAGGCATTTTGGAATGGCCCAAACATTTACTTATTTCCTATAGTAGACAACTCGCCCAGCAAAATAATAATGACACATACGGGTGGTACTAATGGGAGAGATGGAGACGTTAGACTTTGAATGCGTAAAAAATGTTCTAATAATTAATAAAATTAAAATGGTTAATTTATTTTATAAGTCTTAAACGTTGATACCTTTTATCAATACATTAAGTGATCAAGCTTAAAAACAATCAACCTATTATTTAAAAATAATTATAGGTACCTACCTACAAGTAAATCATTAATTAAAATTAAAATTACTATTTCATTATATTTAAGTTAAATATTCTCGAAGATTATATTTTATATTTTATATGTTTGATTTTAGAGTTATTATTAAGACCTAGCAATACACGTTAAGTTATATTGTAGATTCTAAGAACGTGATAAAACATTTTATACATCTTTAAAACTACGTGGTTGATCAAAAAAAGGACTAGCACAATATCGTGGTAATTTGCAACATGCCAATGGGTCACACGTACTCAACTAACGCTACCTATGGTTTACAACAGATGAACTCGCGTAATAAGATTTTCTACCAATTTAGACCAAAAACTCCCTTTTGGTATAACCTTTAGGCATTTTCAAAAATGAAGAAAGAATCCAGGAGTCAAACAATTCCAGTAAGTACGTGATACGTAATAATTTTATCGGCTAAACTTCAGTGATACGTTTATATGTATTATTATTATATAGTATATACATAGTTTAATTAAATTTAGTACATTAATACAATTATACAACTTAAAAATAAACAAAACCTGATATGATGTGTCTCGCCACTATAATATTGTACATACTTATGTTTGTTATAGATATATATATTTTATTTGTATCATTATTTTCCCGCACAACGTTTACCGTCAATATTATTAAATACCATGAAATTGCAACCGGAACATTACTAGGCTTGAGAGCACCAAGTGACTATTGTCATTTTATATCACTTCTGGGTGCTACACTGACCAATATTTTTTTTTTATCTTACCTACTGACCGACAGGATAAAAAATAGGAACAGGTATTTTTTTTAAATTTTATTCAAACAGCAAAATCATTACTTGCATTTAACAACCGTTTGATGGTATAGAAAACAAGTTCGATGAGAAAATTACAATTTTAGACTACTGCGAATCATATATATTAATCTTAACAGTAAAACATTTGCTATAGTTTTTTATATGTTTATACTTATATACCTACAGAGTGCAATTAAAAATATAACGGCACAGTTCACAATAGTTTTTCTTCGTTAATGTGTGGGCACTAGAATGTATAATGAACACATTATAAAATAAAATATTACTGATTGTAGTATATTATTAGGTAAAGAGTAAACTATATGCTCAAAAAGAAAATTTTTTTATATAATGATAAAAGTTACTGTATCTTACTATCTTAGGTGGATACAAATTTACCTTGAGCGTTAAAATATGTCGGTTGTTGTATGTTTGCAAAAAGGAAAAATATATATATTGAGGCAATCAATATATTTTATCGTAAAACAGGAAACTGAATCAAGACGAATCTTTAAAGAAGACAATTTAATAGTTTATACAGTGATATATAAACCATTAATAACACAAAGGTTTTCTATACAGCGAACGATTGGAATAAAAACCATATAGTACGAGTAACTGGGTAAGCATATAATTTATTTGGATTGGTAAAGTGGTTAATGGTAAGAAAGAAGTTGAGACTGTTCCTCAATTAGTTGAATTATATACTTCAAACTTCTTTCACTCCATACAAACCAACCCAATAAACAGTGCTTTTACTGATATGTTTGTTTTCATTAAAAAGTTTTTTTTCATTTAGTTTGTTATGTTAGATACTTGTAATAAACTTCAAACTTATTAGTCCAATTAAATACGATACAAGTAGGTAAATATTTTAAATTTTAATTTAATTAAATACAGTTTTATAAAAATTGAAAACGACTTTAAAAGGCTAAACATTATGTTTCGTTATTAGCAATTTCAAATAATTTAATACGTTGTTACCATCAGGATGGTATTGCCACTTAGTTCATCTAGGTTACAATCTAGTGCGAATATTTTTTTAAAGTGGCAACCAGGAAGCATGTTATAGCATGCAACAACATCTGATATATTATAATAATTAAATCAGGATATAGTCTTCACATATTTAATTTTAATAAACAAATATGTAAGGTATGAAATTATATAATAATTACTCGTGAATTTGTTTAAAGAAAATTTACAAATGATAAACCGAAAAAGTACGTTAATTTTCATTGGTTAAATTAAATTATATTATAGCGATTGAGGGGGTAAAACGTTTTGAGATCGTGAGAGAGTGCCTTTACAATTAATTAAAATTAACGTTATAAATGGTACATGCCAATTAATTTAAATCAACTTAATAATATTTAACAATACATATAGGTTTACGTGTTACGTTTACTACGTTCAACCTATAACACCTCGGGGCTATCGAAATTATATTTTAGTTGAAAATAATAATATATATCCCCGTGTTATTTCTCTCCCATAAGGGACTGAGAGATGAATAGTGCTATTTATCAAGTGGGAAAACATAATTGTTGACGGCATTATCACAGCCCATCGCAAAAGGCACGGTTTATCCCTTTAATATCGTACCCTCGTAAATAACAACGTCCATCGATATTATTCTCCTTTTTTTTTACACGCCAGGGGGTGGTCTATTGTTCTACATGGGAAAAGAATCGTAAATATTTCCATTTTCCCTTGTATCGTCATAATTAAATTTTTGCGTGATACAAATGATATTAAATAAAATAGAATTTAATATTTATGCTAAAACTCAACAGAAATATACGTCTATTACCTGGAAAAATCACGATAGACATCGTCAGTATAAAATAATAGGATTAATAATAATTGATAATATAAGTATACAACATAAATTACTTTCTGTAAAAAATGAAATGCCGCAAAGTTAGTAAAAATTAACCGGAGTAGATACTTAATCAATGTTATACCCAGCTATACCTAATAATTGTCACAAACATTTATGTATTATGTAAAATGTAAGTATGTTATATTATACGATAGATTTCTCACTTTAGTATATTATTATTAAATGATATGTGACCTGGTTTAATAAAGACAACGATATGCTAGTTTATATAGTCATTTTTTCCCAAATGGCAAATACTGAAATACATATATATTTTATTCAGATATATAATTTAAAAAAATTGTCAATTAGAAAATGGGTACTTATGTGTACATAATAGCTGTACAGTGTACAAATTTGTTAAATTTTTACAACCCTAATACTCAATGCAAAAAATCAAGTTTAATAATAATATTTTTTATTTGTCAGCGTTTCATAGAAAACAGTCATGCAAACTCTCTCTTATACCTATGACCACAAAACCCGACTAAAGGGAAACCTAGTAATTTATTTGGTACTCACTTTTTTTTGCCATTACAAATTTAGTGGGTAACCGAAAAACCATATTCATACGTGATATCAAAACATACCTGCAACAAAACAAACAATAGACAATTAGATAATATTATATTTAGTGTGCGATTAACGTGCATTTCGTCTAGTCTACATTCTGAATAAAATGTATGAGTATCAATGTGAGATCATTATACCTATAATCAACTGACACTCTAGAATACCAAGTATATTATTTAATATTTTAAGTACAAATTAAGACAACTTGTAAGTTGTATAGGGTGTACATCAATCTTAATTTTCAAACCACTTACTTTCACCTCGAACTGCATTTTTAGAACTCAAAAACTTTCCAATTGATAACGCATAGACAAGTTAAGAATAGAAAGTATACGTGCTTAACAATGGCAATTTGTTTATAAACATGTAAAAATGACGCGTGTTTAGATTTATCGGCATCGGAGGCTGCTCGCCACATATTACAACCATTTATAACGGTATACCGGGGCGCACAAATAATTATATGCGAACGTGACTCTTTCAACATGTAATTTTGTAGGAAATCAGTTTTTCGCGTGTACGAATCTCCATTTAGGTTTGTTATTAGGAGTATATTATTTTCTTTCACAAGCCCTTGTGTCTAATTTAATTATTATTGCCCGAGTTGGATAGCCCGAAACATGCACGGCCAGTCTCGATTCATGCGACTGTCCCCGGTTACCTACATTATGGATGGCTGTTCTAGTAAAGTTGAAAGCCGTAATAAGCTCTATTTACAAATTAATACATAATATATGTTTCAGCAACTTTTTTCATATAATATTATGCTGCAGTGGTACCCATATATAATGCGCCGACATTTTTCAAAATATTAATAGATAAGTAACTATAATGATGAAGTTGTGGTTAAAACTTAAAATGAATATATATGATATTATGTACACTAACCGAGACAAAATATCTTCCTTCCCTAATTAACACCAAAAGTTGAGTTATCTCATCCGTCTAAAATTTCAAAGTTACTTAGAACTTCCTTGTTAAACATTTTAAAACAAAATAATGTAGTTAAAAAATAGTCTACATTGAAAGTTCAGAAATATTTAAAATAGCGATATTTACTAATATTTTATTAACTCAAACATAAATACACATCATGACTAATGTTATTGAATAAGATTATAATATTATAAATAAAGAATTTTAGTTAATTTTTAACGACTCAATAGTTTTTTATGGTATATGGGTACCCAATATCACACAATCTATGAAAACTTTTTTTTTTTAGACGAAACTGCAGCAGTTGACCACCAAAATATTATGTTTGTAGGCTCGTGAACCTCAATTATTGCATACATATATATATTGTATAGCCGGATCTACGTATGTTTTAAAAGTAACACATGACCGCGGGTCAAAGTCAATAGGATAGGTCTCGGTGTAGCGGTTTGGGTAGCCTCAAGACATGATATTATATGCGGACGACGCGAGCCGGCTCCAGCGCTAACTTGTTCCACTGGTTTCTTTTTTTCTTTCCCGCACTCTTTCACCACGTCTCTTGCTCACTCCCGTCCGTCTGGTACGGCAGCAACCACTTCTGTTTTATAACCTCAAAACCGGGTATCGAATTATTCCTCTCTTTCCACCAACTACTTCTGTTGCATCAAGCGCACGCCATACACACATTTATAATAATATCAATATATATATATATATATATATATATACATATACATATATGAAGAGAGATTAACAGTGGCCGTAAACTTGGTTGCTGTTGTCGTTGGGTCAACGTCCTGGGTTGTCCACAGAATATTATAATTATAATGGCAAACTCGAAAATTTAATGTACCTTCGTGTATTTTAGAGCTATATAATATTACAAAATTAATTATAGCATGTACTTTCAGTTAAACAATAAAATATTGAAAGATTAATATGTATATCATAAACTCACAAGTCATAAGAGTTATATAAATGGATTTAACTTTGCATGATTATTTATAATTCTTAAATTATACCTACTCTATGAATATTGTGATACCACTTAGAATTCATGAAATATATCACTATTAATAAAAGTTGATAACGACCTTTTTAATGCACTTGTTTACTTCATTTTTACCTATTTTCCATGAAACAACTCTCCTAAACTCATTTCTCAGGGGGTAGATCCTAGTTTTTTGACAAAGCGCTGCTAACGACCGAAAGATTCAAACTAATAAATTACTAAGGGACTAAGTTATTGCTATTTTTTTACACTCCTGTTAGTTTTTTTTTTTATATAAATTAATCCGTTACGTTCCCAAATCCCCAAGTTGAATGTTTATTAATGAACCAGGTAAAAATACAACCAGGTCAAAGCGAGAAAAATGCTAAAAACAATTCATATTTTTTTATTTGTGTGTTTTTGGATGGTTGTATTTAACCATTGCGTGTAATATGCTTAATAGATCTACAGTCTATATTATACATATCCAGATATCCTATATCCAACCCTTTTTGAATTAAAATATAAATTTACAACAGTCAGATTATCATGACTATTTAATTGCTAAATTATTGTGGTGTAGATTGGTATTAATGTATTAGTATGGATACTGCAGAATAATCTCATTTATATATTATTATGCTAACATTCAAGTGGTCGACAATAATTCGCAAAGGATACATATCAATAAAAAAATAATATATAGGTAGCTGTTGGTCGATATAAGAGTTGAATAATATTATTTTTAACTTTTCCAATATACATAATATGTTATTTATAGGTACTAGAATAGTAGATCGTAGATGTATATAATTAATGAACATACGTCCCAAGTGTATTGGTTGAGTTCGCCCTCGCATTAGTTACGAGTGATTATACTGGATCGCTAGACGCCTACTTTAGAGTCTGGGGTAAAAAAATTTTAATAAGACTTATGCTGGTGTTACACATAAACAATAGCGTGGGCTGTACAAAGAACGCATCTGGTCAGAACCGGTTTTATATAGTACCTATATTTCAGTCTAAGTACACAAGCTACAATTTTTTATCAAACACTGAAAAAACAAATGAAAAAAATCAAGACAAAATCATCATACACATGTAGGGAATAGATTATTTTAAAATGTTGTATAGTAATAAATCGATTCCCAAGACAATATTTCTGTCAAAAATTGATTATCCTTTGATTATAAAACATAATATACGTATGTGTATTTTTTTAATAACTAATTAATAAAGAGTAGATACTTCTAATTGAATATTCATATTTTACGTAATAACTCATACGCATTTTACACATTATGTATGTTCAAATCAATTCTTATTTTTATAAAAAATTATTAGGTACAAACAAAATGTATTAATCAAAACAAATATATAGTATTGAAAAAAATTGTCTCCAAAATTTAATTTTCAAAATTAGTAAAACAGTGATAAATTTCTATTAGAATTTCCAATATTTAAATGTTGAGTATAATCTCTTTAGTTTCTACAATTTTACAATATACAAGACAAATGGTAAATTTATAGTTGTTGTATAAATACTTTGAATAAAATTTTTTATGTGTAGGTATTATTATTGTATCATATTAAGTAATAAAATAACCCAGTAGGTACTAGGTATCTATATAATATTATATTTAATTATACAAATTAATTTATGATAGGACGATAGAGGTACCTCATATCTTATCATGGAATTATTAATTTTATGTTGATAATCATACTTACATAATCAATAAATTGCATTTAAGAATATATTTTAATATATATATATATATAAATTAACATTCAGCATACAAATTATAAATTAATAAATTTAATCAATTACAACTATATTGATTATAATATATACATTACATTTATATTTATTTTTAAAAATTGAATTAATTATCAATCAATTGTACGACTTCTATATTTATAATTCTATAAATAACCTAAGATACATAGATATGTATACTCGGTAGGTTTTCAAGAATAAATGACTTTGAATATTGTCATCACGTATATAAAACAACGAGTCGTTTGCATGAGTTCACAATTACATTAGTCCAATGACAGCTGAAACCAGAGTCAAAAAGTAATACACGAGGTAATACATTTTTGTAGAATAATAATATTTAATTTTACAGGAAAATGTCCGATAAAAACGGTCTTTTTCGCTTACACGCGGGTTTCAAACAAGGGTGGTCGTAGAAAATATCCCGGAGAATCGCTGAAGGGCCGACATTAAAAAGCAATCTGGCAGATGGCCGCCGTTCTTGTATACCCGTTGTGTGTATATGTGTCACATACGTATTATTACGGCCCCGCAGGATTTGCAGAACCGACCCCGAGAGCCAAAACAGTTGAAATTGAATATTCTGAAAGGGCATGGTAAACTAGAAGGAGAGTGGTGGTGTTTTAGTGACACTAAGGGGGAAAATAATTTTTAAAAAATCCGAAAATCCCGAGATGGATAAACATGTCAACACACTTTTCGTCCAGTTTCCATAGTTTTTAATTACATTATGTATCAGATGATAATATGTAAAATGTAAATTTTACCTAATATATTATAGTCCATACTAGTAGTACAATATATAGTTGCATATTGAAGCCGAACTGTTTATTTCGTCAACATAATTTACATAAACATACCTATATCGTTATTAAAAAGAAATGAAAACATTTGGAATTATTCATGGACGAAAAATGTTCTTTAGTCGTAGCAATTTGAATTTGACACTCGCTTCGGTCAATCGTTATAATTTAAGATGATGGGAAGAGAAAAACGAGTTTTCGGTCAAACTGTGTATAATACTATATAACATAATAGTATAATGTAATATTAATATTATTATATTTGTTGACAACTTGCCAGGTTCTTAGCGAGGTATTTTAATTTATAGTATTATACTATTACACCGAAAATGCATAATCTTATCTATACCTACGTCCCACGCACTGTCGACAGAGTATTTTACAATTTATATGGCGTTCGTGTGTTATATCCACAAGCGGTTTTGGTTTTTAGGTAACTGAACAAAAAAATTTCGTCAACGAGAGCCCCCTTACATAACGTGCAAATCTCAATTAGCACCTTTTTTTCAGAATATTTTATTACTCTGGTCTACACGTCGGTATTGTCGCCAGTCACGCATTGGGTCGGCTCGTGGCACGGACAAAACCATTATTATTTCGATTTTTTTTTCTTTCCATTCTTCGTAGTCCTATTATTATTATTATTATTATTATTATTATTATATCCTTTCCTCTCTTTGCCACTGTGTCTTTAATCGTCGTGTATACACTCTTAAAAGTCTAACCGACTACGACGACGGTTAATGGACGCGAACTGGTCGTCCGCCGCCGCCGCCGCCGACGACTGGGTGGACCGCAGACGTACTGCCACCGTCCATTGTTTCCGAGTCACGACAAGTCGTGTGCCTTCACCGCCACGGCTGTCGTAGCGCTTACACGCGCGCGCTGTGGCTCGCGTTCGACCACCGCTTTCAAAATATAAACACACCGCAGACGACCACAGCAGTAGTTTGTTGTAGCTGTTGCTGCGATTGCACAACTTTGACATTTAAAAAAATCGTGCGCACCCGCTTATATTATCATACTGGTCAACTAATAATAATATAATAATCTAAATAATGAAAACTTGATCAGAAAAACGGTCATATATATGTATGCGTAATAAATAATAATAACGAAAAAAAGTAAAAATATTTCGTTTCCTTAACTGTGCGAGGTGCTTATCGTTAATATGATTTATTTATAATAATATTATATCTAGATACTAGATTATTAGTTCGTGATTTGAACAGTAACATTAATATACAACTAAATTTTTCGTGCAAAGCATCAATATAGCAACAATATTTTATTATTTAATAATATATACTATATTATATGAGTCAACATTCATTGTATAGAAAAACAACAGTCACGTTTAAGGTTTAACATACCATAAAGTTTGCTCATCTTCGATTAGAATAAAAAGAATAAACAGCCAGACGCAAATTAATGTCATTAGCATAGAAAACGTATTAAGCGAGAGGAAGGAGAGTTATAAAAATTGTCTTGCGACCGGCGCCCTATCGATCATATGTATGCTGCCGCTGCTGCTGCTGCAACGGCCCACGTACAAGTATAATGCGTGTAGAGTCTGCTATATTAAAACTGGTTCCAATATCGTGTAAAACCAGTTTCTCAGCAACATTTATTACAATATATAAATAAAAAAAATAATAAAAAACACGACAAAAACTAAAAATATTATACCTATACTATACTACGCCCACGGCTTACATACATCTACAGACGTGTGTCGGGATAAAATATCATAGCAATAACGTTGCGTAGTTTAGTGTTATGGTCCGAAAATTTATTCGACGGTAATGAGATTCGACATTAGTGCCGACAGTATATTACGATGGGGTCCTCTTTGTCTTGTACACAGCAAGAGAGCACCGTATACCATGTCTGTGTGATTTATCGCCAGGGAAATTGAATATTTACACGCATTTCAACCCCATCGACCTCAAACGGTAGCTGGGGAAGATTATATTTAAATGTAACATGTAACCGGTTTTTTTCTCATCATAATAATTGTACATAATATAATAGCCTCGAAATTATTTGTTTTATTGGTAGTTCATAACCTTAAAATATCAAATGCGCCATTCGAAGAAAAATATTATGTTTATAGAGATTTGGTTATTACCAGGGCCGTTACGTAAATACTACACGTTCCGCGAATTTCAAATAGGTATACATAAAATACATTGTCCCTAAACGATTGAGAAATATGAAAACAAAATATAGGTATGGAAATATCAAATAACATCACAAATAACGGAGTTTATATAGCATTAGTGCATTACTATTGTCGAATAACCTAATGGCTGAAATACCTTATACCAGTATAATTTCTTCATAACATGTGTGAAAACGATTTAGACCAATTGCCATTAGAGATTCTGAGATTATATAGATCTCAAAAAATGTTATAATACGCCAAAATTGTCGTAAAATATGTAACACGAGGTTTTTCTCATTGTAGATTTTAGAGTCTTACGACAATAATCGTAATACTTTCACAAAAAGTCGTATATTATAACGATCAGACCAATCTTATCCAACGGTGACAATAATAATTGACAATAAACAATAAACAATAGACAATTATATGTAATCGACCAAAGAAATAAAATTAACACGAATCATAGTAGTTTAGGTAAGAAAACAAATAGTACAGAGTTAAGAAATAAATTCCTACGCCAAAAATATTCTTTAATAAATTATTACTAAATGAGACACAATTTGATTATTTTTTCTGCCCATTCTACCACTTAATTAAGTTTATCAATTTCAACATTATAAATACAGAAGACAAAAGTAGACTTGGAAATTGATTGTATTATTAGTTTATAAATATTGAGCCATATAAAATATTAGTGGGACATTATAGATTAAATAGGATAATAGATCACCGTATCGGAATATTTCGTTGCGGGTAGTAAACGATCCATTTTCCGTACCCTAGATGAAGGAATTAGAGCGCCGCCACCATGGGGGCCCAAGAACAATGCCGAACGTTGTGAAACCAGCGAAAATATAATATTATAAACGGTCGTTAGGCCGTCATGTGGCGACAAATAATTAAGATGTCTGAAAACAGAATTATAGAGAGAGAAAAACACACAACACTGCCGGAATTTAAGCACAACTGTGTTAAAGAATCGTTTATTATGCAATAAACCGAAATAATTAAGACAGTATCGCCGTTAGTATCAGATAGAAAAATGAAAAAAAACCGTTGAGATACAGCCAATGATGCACTGTAATTTGTGAGCCATGTGTTCCCGTTATTTTAAATAATCCAAATAATTGTATGTAGAACAGGATAATATTATGTAATCAATTCGTCCAATATTTCGGAGAAAAATGACGACGATTCATAAGAAATACCGGCTGGAGAGAAAGTATCCTGTCGTACAGACTCCACTAGGCACGGATTAAGTGCATTTCCTAATATAATAAAAAGCAAGGTGACTAAAAAACACTGAAGAAATAAAAACCTATGTGTCACCGCGCAATTATAGTAATCTCATGTTACTACAAAAAACCTGTAGGTTATGTACATTTTAATACAATATTCAAATTAACCAAGGCACTTCCAAGAAAACTAAAAATATAAATGATGACCATGTTAACATAATAATTATTTAAAGGCATTATCTAATACAATATTAATAAAAGTTTTATACCTAGGGAAAGGGTTATAAGTTATAACTTATCAACGTTCCACTGTATGTCAATCTTGCTTAGTTATTCGTATTGTCAAATTCAAACGTTAAATCTGGTACTTTACTTATTTTAGTTTTTAACCAAATCATAAACACTTGGATTACCTAATGATGATTTAATAAAAAGGTTATTAGGTTATATAAATATATTTCCAAACAAAATGTTACTCATTTAATCAATTAACTGATATTATATTCTTTGTAATATCACTAATATCAGAATACAGAATGTGTATGAGTAGACTGAGTAAAGTCGCATAGATTCACTACTAGAACACAGTGCAAATATTTACAGACACAAAGCAAATTAATTTTTATCACACATGGTTTGCACCAAGAAATAACGAGCAGAGAATTATAAAATCACCATACAAGATTGAAAATATAATAATAATTGCATTAACTATTTGAAGGGATTCTGCTTAAAAGTAAAAATCCGGTAAAACACTAGAATATTATGATTTCATATTATTTTAGGCGTACAAAAACGAGTCTTGGGTCACGGTGCAGACCACCCCGGAGGTAAATAATATTTTCGCTAATTTCGTCGGCTGCGCGACGTTTTAAAGAAAAAAATATAAAACGTTTTTTAACCACCAGAACGTGACTGCGATTCGAGTTCGCATTTACGCATGAATACATCAAATCCTTTAGACAGTCACGCTGACGTCTAGGGTCAAGTCCAAACATTGTCGATTTATTATTGGACAAATTACGATACGTGCATACACCTAATTATTTTATATTTACACACGATATTATAATGTAATATTAATTTTGAAATCTGTCCCCTATGGATTATATTATACGCACATTGGCCGCCGAATCACACTATAGAAACCGGGCCATTCTAAATGCACGCACAAAAATACACAATACTATCGTGGACAAGGAAAGGAGAGTGAAAAAAAATATCGAAGTATTATTTTACACTAAAAGACCTTCGGGTCGTGCAGACACAATAAACACACGGCCACACAACACTGGCCTGTCAATAATATGTTGCACGTCCAGAGTAATACTACCTACACACGTTTTACCTGAGCAAATGCTCACATCCCCATCATTGTAAAAACTGGAAAACCTTATCCCCTACAGTGGTTCCCAACAATACATATTTTATTTTAGATTATCGGTTTTGTAGATCTCGTCCGAACGCCGCCGCCGATTTGGCCGTCTGAGATTTTAACGGTGCGCCGAACGTTGCATGAATATACCCATAAATCATAATAATAGTCCGCGAGTATTGAAAGAAAATAATGTACCTAAGAAGAAAAAATACGAAGGACGGGCAAAATGTGTACAATCGGTAGGAAACAGTTGTATTTCCATGACAAGCGGAAAATCGGTTTCCAAACTCATTAAAAATTCAACAACATTACACCACAAATGTCTGCAACTACAATTCAAATCATAACAGTACGAAAATATTTGCCTATACAATATCAACAATACTATTACTATATAGGAACGTAGGATGTAGTACATCTGTACATGATAAATAGTATAACATGTAGCACCTTATACCCCACTATTTTTGTTTCAAATAATAACGTAAAAAATATTTTTATAAGTAGTGTATAAAATATAAAAATAATAAAGAAAAAACGTTACTCGCGAAGCATTGTTTTTGTTTATCCTGGCCAGAGTGCAGATAAATAAAGTCTTTGTTTAACGAGTCTCATCTCAAAAGACGCATTAAAAAAATGTAATAATTATTTTTTATTGTTCTTATAGAATAAGCATTAAATCTACTCAGTTTATTTCAACGTTTAGGCTTATCAAACTCTTAGTATCAAAAAAAATATAGTATTATATTATTATACATCAATACTGAATGGTTTTTATCACACTAAAATATTATAAACTATAAAAAAAAAAAATATCAACGAAACGGAAAATATAATAATATAGTATTTGAGATTGGGTAGAAAACGGTTGGAATAGGTCAAAAAAATAATATTTGTAAGTATCGGCTTCGGCCGAGTGTTTTTCGAACGTCCCATGCTACAAAACTATCTATAATGGCACAGCGGTGTCCGATCCGTTTTTTTCCCGCCGTCGCGTTGTCCGGATTGTTGCCCCGTGCGGCCGTGCCATAGTATAATATTTAATTCAAGGTAAAAAAAAAATGTGGATCCGAAATAAAAGAACGGCGCACACACGTACCACGAGGGGTTTTTCCACATAAAACGAAATTTATCGTTGTCGGTCGAATGTATATTTTTACCTACCCGCACACACACATACACGCATAGGATTTACCGAGCTTAAGACGATCGCGATAAATTTTGAGAGCATACAACCCCGCGGGGCCGTCGGGTCGGTCGTTCGCGGACTACATTATTTTTTTTTTTCGGATGGTGGACTCTGCACGACGTATGATTAATATTGATAACAATAGTGAATTTTTAAAACCACCAACCTGATAAGTAGACGACGAAAACGCACAGGAGAATCCTCATGGCTGCGGTTCTGCTGCTGTAGTTATTCGTAGTCCGGTCTAGTCGAGATCAACACCGACACATCATCGTGGCCGGATTGGAAAAAACCGATTTGTCGCGTTTTAACGGTCGCACACATCCGGCGCGAGGTTTTACAAAAAAAAACGCCACTTAAACGATCTCGAGTATAATATATTTTGATTATTAACGTATAGTATTAGTCGGCGGCGAGTCGCGAGAGAACCGAAATCACGTCGACCGATTCGTAATATAAATTTATAATCGTATGTTATAGAAGAAATATAGTGATAATATTATTATTATGATCGCGGACGAATATTTGATACGGAGCGCACGCACAAGAACACACGACACACGCAGGAAGCCACCGGCCGAATGCTGGGCCGTCCGCGTCGCGCTACATGCGGACGTGGTGGGGCCGCCGGCGGAGCCGGTTTTTTCATCGTTTGCCGCCGTCGCCTGGGCGCGCGACCGTACCGTGTCGACCTCTGCCGGCCATCAGCGATACCGTTTAAGAAAAACAATTTACGCGATAATAATAATATAAATAAAAATAATATTACAATATATCTACGCGATAATAATATTATTGTTATTATTATTTATAATATAAAATAACCGCGTGGAGTGGCTCATTGCGATATTGTTGCTTTGTGTTTTTCCAACCCACAATCGGCGGAATAGTTATCGTACGCGCATCATTACAATTATCATCAACATCATTTTTAGACCGATAAAATACGTTTAATATGACGTGTTATTAAAATTATAATATTATTATTATTATTGGTGAAAGTGAGAAAATCGTTTTCGTTTAAAAAATATAAACCCTAAACATTTGAGTTTAGACCGTTCGCGTTTAAAACCCCGGCCGCTGAATTATTAATCGACGCGTAGGCATCTAAATAATGTAGATCCGTGTAAGACGCGCATCGCTGGTGATGATAATTTATTTAATCAGCCATCGTCTATCAGAGATCTTGAACAAATTGAAACAAAAATACGGCAAGATGCAATGTTCAAATGATTGTAGGAAATCAAAGTTGGTTTATAGTTATCAACAACAGTGGCGCAATTCACAGGGGCCCTGAAATCTTATATACGATATTCATATACTACAATCTGTGATAACACATATTATTATATTATTTGTTTTAATATAATAACAATAAATATTAATGTCTTTACTCTTTTGAGTTTAGAGAATTCGAATTACGAATACCTATATGTGAGAAACCTGTGTAAAATACGTATATATAACTAATAACTAATAAGTAATAATTATTAACTATGAAATGTGAGAAAACAATATTGTTTAGAGTTATGATAAGGTATGACTGTTTTTTATTTTTATTAGCTGCAGGTAAGGGCCCCAGTCTAGAAATTTTCACATGAGCCCCTTATTATTAAATTGCACCACTGAAACCGTGAAGCCTGAATACATTAATTGTATTTGCGTTATACTTATAGGAATGAAGAGTAGATTATATTATTATTAGCGGGTAAATAAAAATCGAAGTAAGAACCTAAGTACTATTTATAAACGTGAATTATCAATTTAACTTAGCTTAGTACCTATATTATTATAATATTACATTATTACGTTAAACAATTTTATTATATTTTATTTTAAATAAAAAATTGCCACTATTATTATTTTTTTTTTTAAATTTAAATCGTAAATCAGTTTCAGTTATAAGAAAACAATATAATTAAATATAATAATTATTATGCATGTGCAGTCTTTACATTTCAAGTCTTATCATTTTCTATGGACCTAAATATTATTATAATACTTTTTCCCTGAATTATAATATGTTATCTGGGTGTGTTCTGAGATACCTATATAATCGTAGTGTATTATTATTTAATATTTATTCTATATTAGTTTATCACTCATTTTAATATGTGGATTTGAACACAAATTAACCCAAATTATAGATAAATATAAAAAAAAATACCTGAACAATCGATGCTTATTAAATTAAATATACCTTCAATATTCAAATTAAATTATTGTTGGATAGTCTGATCGTTCAAGAACGATGCTATTGTATAAAGTGTACATCTAAAACCTAGTAGCTATACGCTGATGTAGCGGAGGCGCGTAGCACACTATTTTTTTTATAGATTGATTAGTACTTAATTACATACGAGTATTATAATAGGACTAAGTGACTAACATATGGAACTGATGATAACTAATCATCTAATTTAAACTATTTTGGGATTAATGATTTTAAACAATGAAGTATAAATGTATAATATAGTAATACCATTTACCTACATTTTTAACCTTTTTACTCTTTAGTACTAATTTATGTAAAACAAAAATTAACTCGTTATTGGTGCAAGGCAGGTAAAAAAAGTGACATTATATTATTGTTATTATTTTTTCCTAAGTATAATCGTTTATTTATATATATTTTTATATTTACACGAGTATTTATACAAATATAAACATTTTATAAAATAAACATTCAGCTAGGCAATTATTTAATCTAAAAATTAAGTTTTGTAAAATCAAAAAGTAAAAAAAAAGTATTCTGTTAACATTCTTAGTCTGTACTGCTTTTCCACTCCTTAAATGAAATGTTCACATTGGTCTACATTGGTAGAAAAACATGAATTATTTTTATTATTGTTTTAAAAAATGCGTGATATTGAAACTTTCAAAAATTGTTATCATATACTACAATCTGTCTCTAAACCCACACTGGCAAAACACGCAAAAACATACAAATTACTCTATGGGCGTTTTATAATATACATATAACATATTATATAATTGTTTTTTTAGTTACTACTTTACTAGTTAGGTACTTAATTACAGTTTATTGAAAATAATATTCATTTTTAAATTTAAATTTCTGTAAAATCGTGTACATTTAATATTTATGCAATTGATCGATAAAATATACAACGGATTATTATGACTGGCCATATAGTTTAGCTCTGCTGTTCAAAGTAAGACTGATTTAATTTCTAAAATAAATGTCTAAATAAGAAATAAATTGTATTATTTTATTTACGACCTAACATTTTTGATGTGAAACGTCTTGTGTGGAGGGTAAGACACCGAGACCGGCTGTTGGCGTGGCGTACCTACCAACATACCTATTCAATATTATATAGGAGTTGTAGCAGACGACTATACTATACAGACACAGCGACATAGATATACATACCTAGAAAAGTAGATTCTGTTTGTTGTTGCAAATAGCTATTGCGGAGAGTCCATTATGTGATGAAAAAGGTCAAAAAAGTATTATTGTTAGAAATATTAATTTTAAATGTATCCGGTATTTTAATCGAGTAAAAGAAACTTGGCAATGTTCCTAATGCCCTAATGGCGTAAGTGAATTATTATTTTTTTGGGTGTGTATTTTGAAAATATTAAATAATTCACAATGTGAAAAAATATAATATTATATAATATGGATTATGATGTAAGTATAAATTATTAAGAATTTTTTTCATCACACTAAAAATGTAATGCATGCCATGGAATTAATATCGTTCTGGAAGAAAAATAATACATAAATATTAAATTATGATATAATATTAGAAATAAAAACTCTCAGTTAAGAACTATTAAACGTGTAAATGGTAAAAATCAATTTTTAAATAATCAATTGTGTGCATGTGCCTTTTATACTTTTTTATGCTTTTATAGTTTTATATGACATATGATATACATTATACCTATCCAATATACATAATAATATTATTATCGGTTTTAGTTATTGCACCTAGGACTAATGTATATATTTTATGAACGCTAGTTGAATGTTTTACGTTATTTATAAAATATTGTGGGCCTCTTCGGTTATAATATGCGTACCTTTGTATGAAAAATTCATTGTTGCTATTTTATTATTTGAATAGCTTTTGATCGTTTTCTGTAAGTAATAAAGCGTAATACTATTTACCAATACCCATGCGAGCCGTCACGTTTACCTGCGCATAATATTATAATGTGAACACTGAGCATAGTTTCTCATGGTATACCATTGTCAGTATTGTCACGTTATAACCGTTTGAATCAATTTTTTTTTCGTCCACTCATTATTAATTTGTTTAACGACTGACATTAAAATGTGGGAATTTTTCAAAAATAATAAACACATTGGAAGTAATATAATGGCGCTTTGCAATACTTGATATAATAATTAGAATGTGATTTGTGCTAACCTAATGCTTCTGCACCCTATAGCTTAAATAGTTTATTGGTATTTAATAGTTTTTAAAACAATTATTTAATATTATACTTGAAATATCTATGCAATTATTAATTTGAGTTTCAACTTGGTTTTCTAATGTAATTTATATATTACAGATGAATTAAATTTTAATGGCATAATAATTGTTTTATAATAATATCTTAATAATATTCTCATGGCTGATTTATTCGGAGAATAACTATAATAATTAATACTGATTTGCTTATTCTATAAATTTGAGTGCACCAAAAATAAATTCCTTATTTTGTTTTTGTGTTCTTGTCGCTCTATATTATGGCGCTGAAGAGACTTTATATTAATATAATATTAATCATTTAGTATAGAACATTTTACATTTTTATAAAAGCAACTATATTTTTAATATGCGTACAATAATGTAAACAAGAATACATTTTGTTTTACCTTATAAATTATAATTAATGGAAGAATTCTATTTAATTTTAATTTTTAACATTGTTTTTTTTTTGTTGTACTAAGGAAAATTAACTAGAAAAAATAATAATAATAAAAACAATTTAGAGAATTCTCACTTTTAAAAAAAAAAATAATTCCCCCCCCCCCCCATATTTTATTTTTCTTGGACATAATAAAGACCAGTATACAACTTATAATGTATTCAAATTTAATGAAACTACGTATTAAAAAAAGTGGACAAACGAGATACTATCCTAAATATGATTTAATAATATTTACGCAAACAACACTTCAACGCCTGTCTCAAACTCTCGCCCAAAGTAATTGATTATTTATTATTTCCAATCATTGTGTTTATGTAAATTAATATGTTGAGATCCAGTTGTAATAAAAATGATTTGTTTTGTTTCTTCTAAATTTATAAACATAAGTCATTACAAAGATTTCAGGGATCATAGAGTATATTATTTTTTAATCGTTCAAAATTACGCGTTATTATAATAATTATTAAAGTATAATGGCGTTATAAAACAATACCATATTAAACATAATACTGAATTAACCTTATTAGACCTATTCCGTATTCGACATGATATTATTTACACTACATTCGGTCTGTACAACTTATCACTCTCAGTTTGCATTACAAGTTTGAAGTTTCACCAATATGTATTGTATAATAGGTCCTGCAGCATTGATATTGCATAACTGTTGTCTGTTACAGCTTTATATTTTCACCGTGGTGTATTATTTATGCGATTATTCGCGTTTACTCGGAATGATCAAAACGTACAAACCTGCAGCAGTATATTATTATTATAATAGTAATATACATGATGATTTGGATAATGGGTGTTTTTTTTCACAATGATGTGCGATGTGTCTACGAGATAGTCAAATCCGTAGAGTTTCGTTACATTTGAACGCACTCGGAATTCGGAAACCGGCGAAAACTATAAAAAAAAAAAAAAAATGTAACCATTTATATATTCGCATGCATGCATAATGGACTCATGCCAAGCAGCGTCTTGTTATTGGGTCAAAGTTTCGTGAAAAAAATAACAACAACTCGAAATCGATAAACCTTTTATATCAATGACCGGTTTTTGGTAGTACTACACACGTAAAAAAAAACCTATTTCGATCATTTCATTACGCGCAAACGGGAGTATATAATCATATTTATATGTTTGGTCTTGAAATGTGTGTGCCAGTCGTAAGTGCGTGCGTTTCGTGCGAGCGTGTGCGTGTGCTACGATGTATATATATATATATAGGTATATAATAGGTATAGTATATTATTATATACATAGTAGTTCCGAGACGTTTGTAGAATATTAATTAGTGACGGAGGCAAGAAAAATAAAGAAACAGCGACAGCGGTTATTATTATTATTACTATATATATATACCTACAATAATAGTAATAATAATGTATGATTCTCTTCTCCTATATGTAGCAGCTCGTAGTGACCATATAAGAAACAGTCTGTTCCTCGGCGGTTACCGCGCTGAATCGTGTGTATATATATATTATTATATTATACAGATATAGGTTCAGTCGCAAGTCGCAGGTGTACTCGGTATATACCTTCCTATCTATGTAATAGGTACTTGCGTGCCTACCTACTATGCCTTATTCCTTCCTACCTACCCACCATTACCGACTACCCGCCATTGCATTGCCGTACGACGACGTGCGTTTCATCCGCCGCAGCCGTTCGTCTTGCCCGCGGGCGTGGAAACGAAAGGTGCCCTCAAGACGTGTTGGGACACCGAGCCAAGCACACGTGTACGGCAGTCGACGTGCGTACAATATATTATAACATTATAAATTATAATAATACATTTATATAAACGCATAATGCATATTATGTCCGACTGCAAAACATACTACATACGTATCATATCAATTTCAATATTGTGTAGGTATGCATAATATAGGTACTTTGGTAATAAATAATAATGTTACACATTATCATTGAATTGGTAGGCATACATTTAATATATTTATAGCATGTGTAAATGATCTGCTACATTTGTCTAAATTACGTTCATTTGAAGCCGAAATCAAAATGATCAATATCGTGTCATATATAAATACATTATATTATATAATATTGTGTTACATAATATTATTATATACCATAATATATTATTATGCGCCAATATACAACCATTATAGCATGTAAAATGTCAATAATATTATATAAATGCATAATAAATGTATTAATTATTATGTCATACTATAAACTGATCACTCCTGATATATATAATTGCAAAATTGTTTTACAGTTTAGTATCCACCTATATTATGCCATTGTTATATTCTGTGATTATGCCTAAATAGCAGCTGTACACTTTACAGCATATTCCTATTTATTTTATATGTGTAGCTTCTGTAGTTCTGTATATAACTATTATTTACAATGCATAATATCTCGGCATAGATTTCAGTGTCTTTTTTTTTGGTTCTGGTGAGAGCTAACCTTAAATACTCAACTGGTACTACCTACTTACTTATAATTAAAAATTTAATATGAAATTATCGTTTAACTATCGACACGTATTCGGTAAAATATCACAAAGTAAGTAGGTAGGTAATGGAAACAGATCATTTTTTATTTTTATGGAATTTCGTATAAAACAATAACAAGTTCACAAATTCGAGTTTAAATCAATAGGCGTATTGTTAAAATTTTTATTTCTCGGCAATTATCTTAAACGCTAACGGGTAACGGTGGTTCAATGATGTACGTGAGGTCCTGTGATCGGAATGGCGGCCAACTGCAGCAGAAGCCAAATATTATTATCGATCAAATCGCCGCGGTTACCGTTTAAAATGAATAACATAAAAAAAAATCACTTCAGTTTCTTATCATTCAATTACAATACGATTCTAGTGATGTTATCCATTCCTTTGTTATCTATAGACCACGAGTCCCATTTGTATACAGTCAGTCTGTATGCTAATATATACCAGATATAAAAAACCGCGAACGCTCATGACATATTGATTGCGTACCACAGTTGTTTTTTTTCGCGGAGATGATCTCTTCTTTACTCTACGACGTACGTACCTATACATACAAAATGTATTATTTATTTTTTATACTCAATGAAAATTGTATAATGATAAAATACAAAAACTAAATCGAATGGCGCGTGTTAAAATATTTATAAACGGCTCTTCCCTTCTACATATTATATTATATATACCTACTACGATATTATTACGCGTACAATTTTATAATATTATGGTGTTTGGTTTATTACTGTATTTACTGTGCCTTGCCTGTAAGTATATGGCGTACGGAGCATATTATAATAATATACAGTGTCTGCTAAGGATTACGGAAAATTGCCCTCGCAGCTGAGCCAGAAATACGAGAACAAAATCCAATCGCCGTGTACTATCCTCTTGTACCTACAACAAATCTGTATTATATAATATTATTATTGTTGTTATTGTGTTAATGTACGAATTCGGTCGTGTTTTACTCGCGGTGAACCTACGCGTAGCACAGCCACTGTCATTTGTGTAATAATTCGTTTCGTATTTTTCCGTAACAGGAATATGTCATAAACTCTTAGACTATTATTAAAGAACCCGTGTAATATATCATTGTTGTATACGTTTATCGTACATAAATTATCATGTCAAATTCGCAACAAAAAAGTAGAACGCAAAATGTTTGAATGAAGTGTTGTTATAAATAAATGTTGGCAATGTAGACATGCACCTAGTAAAGAATAAAAATATTGTTGTATTTCATTTTGTTTGAAAAAAATTGATTCCTAGTCTAGTAGTTAAACAATGTCAACAACTTAAACTATTATTAATATAAATTGTCAACATTCATAAAAGTGTGCTGAAATTACACGTCTTATGGAGTTACGAGAGTTGACTTCAAGAAATACAACATAATATGATTTTTATAAGCAAAATGTTTTTGCAGTTATTATAAAAAAATTAGCAGTTGTTGGTGTATATTAATATTTAAAATGCATAATATCTTTTATTTTATTCGGATCTCCCAAAAAAATAATTTCCTTATCAGGTTTAATAATTTTTAAAGGAAAATTAAAAATAATTTCATGGCATTTATCAGTTAGTTTCATGTTCCATGCTATTCAAAGTCTAGAGATTTTATTTGGTCTATGTCATCCACAAAGTCTCCGGACAATACCCTATGAATTATTTCTATGGACCATAACATCCAAAGCCGCTTTAAACCGTTTTAATATATCCCGACAATTATTCAAAAAAAAACCGGAAGTCAACAAAATTAAAATTTAAACTGCAGATGTATAATGAAATATTCAGTAGGTCTAGTTCATCATTGTCTACAACATTGAATCTTTAAGTTTTAACAGATGAGTGGTGACTTATCACTAATAAAATAATTTTGACACACTCATTGATCAGCTTGACTTCAGAAACAACCCAGCAACTATCGTCTGTAATGACCCATGGGCATTGACAAGTACTCAGCTGTGTAACATAAAAACCACATAGTTTATTATGATGTATTATACATGTAACTTATATAAATACTACAATTCGTATAATGAATTATTATGATAATATACCTACCTTTGCATACTATAATGTAATATGTGTACTGGCGGACGGTGGTAGTTATGTGTACTCATAAATTTAATATCAATATTAAATCACTATAGAATATTAAATATATTTGAAATTCTTAAAAAAATATTATTTAGGAATATGTTTAGGAATTTAACATGTAATAACAATAATAACATCCAAAGATAAATAGCTATTGTGTGATCTTTAAATGGTGGTAAGATGTAAAAAAAATTCCTGATATATCACCCAAGAATGGATACTGTTGAAATTACATGGGTAAACTTCATATTAACCAAATTTTAACATTAACCATATCGTCAGAAACCTGAGTAGGTAATTATGTTGTACCTATATTAGTAATTATCGAATTTATGTCGTTAATATGGATTACCAGAACATTAGACATAACCCGTAACATATAGAAACTATACTCTAGTAGTGGTATACTCAAACATTAAAGTACCTACACGTTCTGTAAAATAAATTCCTATAAAAATATAAAATACCTATGTATATTATATTATATACTATAGGGTTGTTGATATATATTGGTTTATTGGCTATATTGAATAACTAAACATTTCCATGATATTAAAATATCATGTAACAAAATACAAATTAATAATATTTGATTATATTATATAGTATAGTAACGGTAGTAGCTAAAATATCACACCCTCGTTCCGTTTCACGCACTTCCTTCAGATTCACCTGCAGTGCGGCTTAAATTATTTTCTTGATAAAATCAGTGCCGTAGACTGATTTTTTTTTTGGACGAGGAGGGGACACTTATATTTTTTTGTGTTTTTGTAGAACTAGAATACTTATCAGTTATCAGTATCACCTGTTACTAATTAGCAAATGGCAAACAATGATCGAATCAATGTTGTACATAGGTACTTGTATGTATATTGCGATTACTACGTATAACATTAAACATACATGATGATAAAATATTCAAATTACTTGTACGATAGTTTATCGTGTTTTGCACTTTGTAACCTTTCTTCAATGTTTGAACCCAATGTGGTATTTACGAAACACGAAGCGGTGGTAGTCAAAAGTATAACCTACCTACCGACCTATATTCGATGATGTGTACCTAGCTTCCTATGTGATAACTCATATTATGTAGATTCACCGGGTTTGAACTTATGTACATTTATAATTATATTATACTGTCTATATCTTTTATTCGACTACTTATTTAAATACCTATTATAAATTATAATACAAGTTCTACGTCATTCCATGTATGAGCTGATTTGGTATTTTGGTTACAACAACACTGCAGGTGGTTAAAAAACAACAGTACGATGAACAGTTGTGATGAATATAGGTACCTACTATAGATTATATATTTTTTTGTTATTTTTTTATTATCGATCTAGTACTTACAATCAAAATAAACGGGCTGGACTATATAACTTTTATATAGCTTATCTTTAATCACCACGTCCCGCAATGTGTTTGTCCATGGAAATACGGCTTTGTGGTCAGTTAATATTGTGTGGGCGTAATCGGAGTGATCAAAGAAATTAATAAGATAAGATCTTTATAAAAATTATTAAATTATTATTTTTAACTCAGAAATTAATATAATATTACATGCTACAAATAAGCATTACGTATTGTAATAAATATTGATTACAAATAAATTGACTGTAAAATATGAATATTTCACGTTATTAAAATTGAACAACCACGGTATATCGTATACCTTCTGATGAAGATTTTTTTTTACTTCGTTTTAATTTGCCGGGCAGAATGAATTTTCCAGTTAAGTATAAAAATTAGTTATGTTTAATTAATATAGTTTCTTGACTTGATAATGATTACTATATTACTGTGAATAAAATATTATAAAACAGGATGAGGAAAAACTGATCGGCTGTTGTACTCATACTTTGTATAGATACCTAGATAATATTGTTGAAACCGTTACACCGAATACGAATACGGCCGATACTGCAGTATCATAATATTATGATGTAATACAAATTGCCGTTTAAGAATATGTACCGTTATCCATTAATACAGTATAAAAGAGTATTACTAATCTAAATCATTTTTATATTCACACCATGCCACCATTGTAATATTCATTATCGAAGAAAAGTCTGTACATTTTAGATACTTTATATCAGCTTGTGGATACTTCAAATCGTATCTACAATCATTTGTTTCATGGACGAGATTCGTGTTCTATAGTATGTCTAAAACCGAGGGAGAGAATAATATATAAAAATCGATTGCCGGTTCAAACGCATTGCTATATGATGTCATATTAGTCAATAGTCGATAATATTAATATCAGTATAATAACAATTTGATTTGAATTCAAACAAATCTATAAGATTAAAGACGTTTTTCACAAAAAACAGAAATTAAAAATATTAAAATATAACATCGACCACTAAATGGAAATTGTTAGGGCTGCATGCATAATACGTCATAGCTTCGTCACATAAGTTTCAACGTTCATACATAATATTGCACAACAATATAGTATAAATACAATATATTATTATAGTACATCATACATATTGCATTACTGCTTTATACAGTTAAAAATATTTAAGCATACATGTTCGTTGCGTTTGAACAGATAAAATATGACAAAATGAAATGGTATTATTTTGTATTAAAAAAATATGAGCATAATTCTAAATTCACATAATGATAGTATATAGCCTGAACAGTTTCTGACACAGGCATATTTTATGGAAATGCAATCGATTTTAAAATGTTTAACTGATATTGTCGTCAGTGTGTCAAGTCGAACACCCCGGTAGAAATGCAACGTGTCATTTACGTGTACCGACTGAATATAAAAAATTGATATCAAATTACCATTGAAATAATATATGAATAGTGCCAACACGTGGACCGTTAAACTGTAGAAGATACATCAATTTGTATAAGTACCGATGTATATATTATTATATTCGTTTCGGTAATATAATAACCATTGTTCTCGGTTTTTACTTTTAAAGAAAATGTTAAAAGACAAAAAAAAAATTTTGAAAAAATAACAGTATACGTGCGTGATTATTTTCGTAGATTCCATTATAATATTTTAATGTATTCTGATATTTACTAAAAAAGTACAAATAGTAATACAACAATACATACAAATAATGCTTTGTTGTGTTGTGCGTATGATTGACAAGGAGGTACAACGCATTTCGATGTGGTGTAATTTTGAGTATTATGTAAAGAATATTTTATCGAACAAAATATAGTTATTTTAAAATATTTGAGTATACATGACAATGTTGATAGATGCTGAAATAATGTTGGAATTGTTTACCGTGCGGGAGGAAAATATGATAAATTTCAAGTCACAAAATATCGTAAAGACTTAAATTGCTACACATATATAGTATGACAAAGTATGATATTTTTTCTACTCACCCCATTACATTGGTAAAGCTCGAAAAGTCGCAAACACCGTTCGTCGATAAAAAGAAAAGCCAATTTATCACCTTTATGACGAGCGATTTTTTTGCCCTCTTTTTTTTTCATCTCGGTTAACCACGAACAACACATATCCTCGTCCTTGCGATTTTACAAATCTATATGAATACCTACGGAAGCAATAAACTGAATAAATTTTTTATTACAAGTGAATCCATTTCGAGTGTGTTGTTTGTGTACTTGTGTTTAGAATATTATTTGAATACGTTATACGGTGGCCAATGAATTATTATACAAAGTGTTACATAATAAGTGCTTAAACAATAAATAATTTTATACACCTACGGCCCAAATAAAGACATTTAACTATACGTTTAAAAAACATTTAAAAACATTTTGGACAGTTTATGGAAAACATTTAAAATATTATTAATGTTGTTATTTGTGTGCAATATAATTTTATTATTCTATTTAAGACAAGTAGGTGTTATCCTAATACTATTAGGTATGTACAATGCAAATGTATTTACGTAACGCTGAACGAACAATATATTTTGCATTATATAACTTTACTTGATTTGATTATTTAAAGTGGCTTACATTTAGAAATAATATTAAATGTTGAATATGAAGTAATATAATAAATTATTGTATAATGACTAATGAGAAATAGTACGGTTGTATACTAGCCTAACCAAACATAATATTCACATAATATTTTATTATTATAGATTTAGTATTTGCTAGAATATTCAATATACTGTATATTGCTATACCTACTCATTAGTACCTACTTATGATAAAAACCAAATATTGATCGATTACATTTTAATTTGTTGAATTAAATACCTAATCATAATAATAAATTACTAAAGTTCATGAGTAAATTCAAAATAGTATTTATTTTATATATATATATATAAATCTATAATATAATAGTATAATATTAGCTGGTCCTACACGGCGCTGCCAGTGACAAATTAATTGCCTGTGAATTTGCCCTATCTTAAACACCATTGAATGTAAACTACATAGATGTTTAGCTCAGTAAATTGGGTTGTTTTACCAAATATAAAATACAGGTCTAAAATTATACCCGATCATAAATCATAATAAGTAATAACTATTTTCTGTAACCAATGGCAACCCTATATAAACAAAACAAAATTCGTGTTTTGTGAGTCAACAAATCCTTGAGTGAGCATCTTTTTAAAATGCAAATTTTGGAAAAATCTTATACCCATATAAACACATATGTGATGGTACGAACTACGAAGGTACAATGAAAATGTAGTCTTTAGCAGTTTATAGCGAATCATAGTTTTGGCTGTACGTTAATTATGAATAATATTATATTATGTTTATATGCTATCGACTACTATTTAAATAATATATTAAGTCTTAACACTTAAATTTAACTTATTTTTAGTAATCAATGAATGTAAAGTATTTCAGTTGCAGAAATATACACTTTTCATAATGTCGAATAAAAAAACATTACCTACGTGTCTCGACTGCAGGTCTGCGGTGGACATACTATGCGGCAGTTGTTCACCGATAAATACGATGCAAATTGCACATAATAAAATGAAAATAATAAAATATAAGTTTAACCTTAAATAGGAAAAAAACAATATTGCACACTACGTTTGAGGTACCTACGTAAATGGACTCAAAAGTTTCGTATTTACAACGAATAGCGCTCGGAGATGGGACATCCCGGATATGTCACAATTTCGTGAGAATGTCGTTTTATTTATTCGGAGCTTATGAGAATTTTAAATTGTTTAATTTTACATCCTATTTTTCACTTACCAAGCACATGTTCTCCAGAAACGTCTTCAGTTTAAAAATATATATGGACAAATCCCAGTGTAGTTTCAAGCAGTGCAATGAAATTGCTTTTCACAAAACCATTAGCCACAAAGCTCCTAGCATCGGTTTAAAAGGAAGATACAATTCCCTTACGCATAAGTACACATGCATTAAAAAAAAACATTTATTAATAATAATAAAAAAAAAAAAACAGAAAACGTTTACGCTCGAAAACAACGAAAACAAATCACATTTTATTAATAAAAATGATTTTTTATGTCTATATTATTATAATCGATTGTATCCGCTAACGTTATTCGTCATCTATGTCGATCATTGGACATTTTACCAGTTGGATTATAATTATGTATACATATATTCTGTTTGATTTAATTTCATTTCATTGGCTTATTGTTCATATAACCGTAAACCTGATAATAAAGGTAGTTAAAATTTTAATTGTTATTAAAATGGTTTGAAAATCATTAGTTAAAATTGTTAATAAATAAAATTATAACGAGGTTCAATTTCACCGTAAATAACTAATTCACTTAATACCGTTTTACGTATATACAATTTGTCATAACATCGAATTAAAATCAATAACACTCTCGCAAGTTACCCATAATTGGTATATTGAATCGAATCACGTGGGTGGTAGGTACACTACTTTAACATTTAATCAGTTATTCAAATGTATTTTCTGTTATTTATTGTTGTTATCCTAACTATATTTTTGGGCATAGGCACTTACCAAAACTATTACGCAAACGTGTTAATATCTAACGCACAAAAATGAACATTTAATGCAGCTAAAACTCCGTGATTCATCAAAAACACGACTTACATTTTTTGAAATAAAAGAAAAACGTGTAAACAAAATATTATTTTATACCTTTAATAATTGCCATATCAATTCCGAAATTTGACAGCTGTCATAACTATTTATTGTTAACACGAGAGTTGGTGTTAAGCTGTATAGTGTGTTACACCACTGTTCAGGGCAATGAGTCGTATTTTCAGTCTTCTTGGTCTTTTCCTACCAACTTTCATTGTATATAATGCTGAAGATGTTTTAGACAATATTATACTTTCCATTCTTTGTAAATGTAATATCACGTGTTCACATTAACTTCACTATTTTACCTCAGCTATTTTATTTTTCTCCGGTCGATCAAGTGGCGAGACGACCCTTCAGTAAACAATTCCTTGTTACAATAGAATTTAAACTTTATAGAATTTGACATATTCGTTGATACAGGAACCGTATATTGTGTTACTCCACACCATGCATGATGTATCCATGTCAAGTACATGCGTTTAAATAATATTAACATTTTATTTCAGCCCGCACATCCTTGACTAGATCTCAATCGACGATTAAAGGACGCCCACGGACTCGGCAAAGAAACAGACTGATTATTATTTTAATAAAAAAAAGACCACTAAAAAAAAAAAGTATAGTTATACATAGTAGTATACTATATAGTTATAAAAAGTTACTATAATGTTAGATTAAATTCTATTAATTGCTATTAATGTATTCCTCTGAACGACTCACATAGGGTTAATAATTATTAATGAATGTTAATTCTATATATGTATACTATTAATAGGTAGATATACAATTAAAAATAAAAATATGGTCAAAGAAATAAGTTATTCACAATAATAATATTAAAAACATTTTATTACATATTAGTTATTACGCTACATCCACAATTCACACAATACCACCTATTCATATTTACACCATTTTACGGGGTACAGCTTTAGTAGATATTTAAAATAAAGATGCGTAATTTAAATATGGTCCTTGTTTATATATATATATATATATAAATGCATATCATGATTTTGTAATGTGTATTGCTTTTAAGTTTTGTTCATTGAAGTAAAATAAAACATCGATGTAGTTTCAAATTCTATATTCCTAAGGCCTTACTATACATACCTATCAGCATACATGATGTGGAATAGTTTGTCAATTCACTGTTGGTATATTACAAAGTCAAATCTAAAAATCAATAGTTATGAGCGAAACGGTCTTAAAGCTATAAGGAAGCTCGTAAACAAACATAGGTAAGTGAATTCGTTTAAAGTTCACGTTTCGATTTATGGTATTACGTATATTATTATTTTTATAGTCCTCATGTAAATTTACTATATTATTCGAAATTTTATTAGTCTGCTGCTTAAACACTTAAATTTACAAAAAACCCTATAATATTATAACACTAATATAAATATTATAAATATAAGTTTTGTACCAATACTGCGTGGCTTATACTACAAAATAATTTTATTGAATATAGTAATATTATCTTGTTTTATAATATATTTATTAATATTATTTTAGTAGGTTATCAATATCTTAATTGTTGAATAATTTAAGTTTTTATTTAAGTACATGTATATTGTATAATCGTTTAATTCAAATAAGTCACTAGATAGGAACAGGAGTACCTATATTATAAAATAAATTATAATATAGACAAAAAATATAAAATTCTCAATTTTGTTAATTTTGGGGTGAAAAGAGCTTAAGCCCTTAGCCCCCCTAGCTACAGCACTGGTAGAATCTATATTTATTATTAATTGCAGAGACACTTTATGGTTAGGTTATCATATTTAGCTATTTCCATGCCACAAAAGTAGGTAATTGACATGAAAATGAAATAATAGTTCTAAATATTCTGAGCGGAACGATGTATGTATTGTTGAATGTTTTTTTTGTGTATCTGAAGATTTTTTTCTAGTAGGTATACTAATAGTACCTATACCATTTCTATATAAACGTATGCTTAGTATTTTAACTTCGAGGGGGATTTTTGGGAGAAAATTAGTTCTAATTGGTACTTTAGGGGGATCAAAAGTAAAATATTCCAAATATTTTTCAAAATTACAAAAAAATTTTGGATCAGAAAATTTGGATAATTTACTTATTTTTTATCTAAAACCAATTTTTGATAAAATGGGTATATTATAGTTTATTCGGTGTACCTAACTCAAAACCAAATAACCGTAAATACTTGAAATTATTATACATTTTTTATATTAGGATTTTATGTTCATGGTATATAATTTTCAAAATATTTTGAGCTATTTGTAGAAATTTGTATATTTTAAGATAAAGTTTGGACAAAATTAGATACCTATTTAAACGAAGAATAACGATATTAGTTACCTATTTTGAGGTACTTAATTTAAAAATATTATTCGTATAGGTGGTGGGTACTGTTATCTTAAATTATTGTATTTTATACACACTATAACATTTTCAATTTTTCAAATGCAATGCTTTTGGCAAAAACTAACTCAACCTACTCTTGTTCACTAATAGTAAAATGAAATTTCTTTAATAACAATATATTTATATATTGTAAATATATTACACAATAATAAACTTAGTAATAATATACGCTGACAGACCGTCATCGCTCAGTATCGTTTTTCGTATGCAGTGGTTTATCATTGAATTCAAATGTCATACATGTACATTACATATAGACTTATTCCTCAATAAAGAAGTACACTCAACACCTACCTACTGTGGTACATCAGAGCGTTTACCTTTTTTAAAATGTAAATTGCAATATTCAATACATGATTGCTGTTATTTTTTTTCTCATTTTTTAAATGACTCATAATATTAATTGTACATATTATTATGTTATGTTCCTACAAATTATGATAATATATATTATATACAATACTAAATTGAATGATCTGTAGGTACACCATAGATTATTGCACTATTGTAACGGAGTCACGGAGAATGTGCAGTTATTGATATGGAATTACGAGGCATGACCAACATAAAGTATATAATAATACAGACTATTTTTATATGGTGTATGATGGTCAATGAATAAAATCAAAATATGATTATAAGCGTTCATAAAATATATTACACGTGTGAATAATTTTTGATTTCATTAAATCAACACTTTTCGATACCTAATAATAATGTTTCAACAGTTAACGGAGCTCAATTATTACAACAGCGACGCTTAAATTACTGGTTCTCACTTTAATTGAATGTATATCATTGTCGTGGGCTTGATAAAATAGTTCAGTTTTTTATTTATTTACTTTTAGATTTCTGCTTTAAATTTTTAATCACTCGACTCGTCTATCGAGTATAATATGGACTGCAGGTTTTCCGTATAATTGGTATTTCTGTGTAAAGAAAACAAACATTAACGTTAAATATTATTGTCGGTGAGGATTTTCATTTTCACTGTTATTATGATGTATAAAAGTTCTTTTTCAGAGGTCACCAGCACATTTTCCATTATGATATGGGGTGACCGAGGGCGATTTACCCGTTTCGACTGGAAATCCTTTTAGTATCTTTCATTAGGGTTTATATACTGATTATACCGTGTTGACCACAATACGATAATAAATACTAGAGTTAAATATAATTGAACTGTAATGTCGAAATTATAGTGGAAAAAATGATATATTTTTTTTGCGTTTAATACGTATTGTGTACTAACACACATACACATCTTCTCTATAATACAATGTTATTGATTCCAATTGAAAATGATAACGATAATATTATTGGTATCCGGTAATCGGTAAGTAGAGATGTATTCGAGTAAGCAATTAAAATAAAATTACCAAACATATAATTTCAGACATAGGTAGTCGTTTTAAATACGTTGTATAAAAAAAAAAATTAATTATATTTTTTTAATAATTGAAATTGTATTTTAATATAATACAGAATAATGCTACATAATAAATAATAATACAACATACACGAGTTTTGTGTGCTATTATATTGGTGTAGGTGTCTTTAAATTTGAAGGCATGTTTGTGGGTATACATTATCAATATCGATTTTATTCATGATGAAAATCATATAGGCACCATAGGAAAATTAATTAATCCCTTGCTCAACTTAAAATCTAAAAATATAAAACAATTAACTACAAAAATAAAATATAAAAATATTATCATATTTTATCGTTTTATCCTAATAGTTAAAATTACAAAACTGAAAATGGTGACTATGTACTTATATAGTTGTAATACGCAATACCTAAAATAAAAAAGAAATTTAATTTTAACTATATAAATTATTGATTAATTTACAAAGGATTTAATTTTTAATAGTTTATCAGTAAAAATATCATTAAAGTTTCACAATAAGTTTCCATTACCTAGGTATTTGTAATTAAACACAGATTATACTTTTGAGAAGACATTTTTAAATTTTCAAAACAATCTATTACAGACACTACTAAGTAGGTATTAGTACTTACCAGCAAAATATCTAATCTAATCAGAAAAATTCTTTTTGAAATTAAAAAATTATATTTTATTTAGGTACGTTAAATAATAAGAATTTCAGAAATTGTGAAATCAATATATTTTTTCTTAAAAACATGGCACTCTAAAAATTTTTTTGAATTATAAGTCATTTTTTATTATTTTGTCTATAATATATTTCGTTTTATTTAGAGAATTTAAAATTATTTTCTGTGAGTACAGCTTATTAGGGAAGCTATTACGTTGGAATAATGATACAATTTTTTACCTAATAATTTGATGTGTTCGTGATTTATAAATATAAGTTGATTTAGATTACAAAGCATTGGAACAACTAATCAACATTTTATGGTGGGGGTTAGTTTGAACTAATGTGTTATGTAAGCAAATCAAGAAATTATTGAATATTGTAAACTTCTTTTGTAACATAGTTGAACATAGTGAAAATAAAATGTATAATAAGTAATGTATTTATACAAAAAAATGTCTCAGCAAGCCATTACACTTCAGAAAATAATATAGCCCCACCTAGTTGCGCCAATGTTACAAATTTGTATCGATAATAAATAATCGATATTGTCTATTATAATATTATTGATACATTTTTGTATGACATTTTATTTATTCATTTTATTTTTGATATTATAAAATATATAATGACGTGACTAACGTAGAATTGAAATTTATCATTAAGTTTTCGTATCTATTTTAAAACTCGTTTTAGGACTGATGTAACTTAACGATTTCATAGATAATAATATTATACAGTATATACTTATTACTGGCGACTGGTGACTGGCCTACAATCTCGGTTCAACCTAGTGCTCATTTAATTATACGCAAATTGCAAATATTATACGATGAACTTTATGAAAACATTTTTTATACGCATACATTTTTTTTCATCTTATTTGCGACACAACCGTTATTATAATTTACAATGTATGTCTAAAAATGGTATAAATTTGTATGTACGTATTCTGAGTATACCCGATACCGGCTTAATATTATTATAGTAATATAGTATATTATGCGCGACGTAGGTGCAATATTTTAGTGGACAAAATAACACGAAGGAGTGCCGAGTGGAATCCAAGATAATGTGACCGGACCAAAACGCTGTATGACGTAGCGATATCATTCTCCACAAATGCAGATCTCGTCGGGTACGAAGCAGCTGATATCATAGTCACACATACACACACACACACACACACAACAGATTTATAATATAGCAACATTTAAAATTTTATTATAAATCTGAAATGATGCAAATGTATACCTTCCATTCGTAGGTAGGTACAATATGCATAAAAAAACGCTTATACAATAATATGATAATAGCATTAAATATACGATTTTCTTCGGTGTGACTATGCGTGTTTTTTATAGTTTATTACGATGAAGACCTGCCTGGATATATTGTATATATTTTTATTTATATTATAATTTATAACTGTTCTGGTTCGGTTTCGGTTTATGATCGTATTATGCAGTTACTTGGCTGGTCAGCGCGCGTCGTGTTAAATCGTTCACATTATATTGTAATGCGCATCCACGATTATACGGCATTTATCCAGAAAGCTTACCTATACGTTTGGCATACTATAACTAAAATAATATTATTAATATTGTTGTGTTAATTATTATTATTATATTATTACGCGTGCGTCCAAAGGTGACATAAAGTGGATCACCAAGTGAAATCTGAGTAGTATCCTGGTAGGCTGCAGGAGGGAAGATACGAGAAACTATTATATCATAATATAATAAATACATTAAAATATAACAATTTTTAGAGGTAGGCACTTAAAAAGTAACACTACGGGTTCAACAAAAATTATGCACACTTTGTCAAAACAATAAAAAAAATATGTATAAAATGGACATTTTGTGTAACTATTTTTGGAATTTTCAAACATTTTAAACCACCCTGTCGATTACAATGAACTAATAGACAAATTAGTAGCGTCAATAGTCTTGGGATAAAAAAAAAATGTCTAGGAGGAGGCGACGTGAAACAATCTTCTCCTCCCATGGATGTGTTAGCAGCCCTTCGCTGGTTTGGATCCAAAAGGTTCTATGTGTAAATTTGAAATTTTTCAAAAAAGCCAATTTAAATATTTTTCAGCTTATAATTATTTGATTTGGACGTATACGTTATCAAAACCTTTTAAATTAAATCAGAATTTGTATTATTTTGACAGCTAATTGAGAAGAAATCTGGTAATCAAAAATTAATAAAATATTTACATAGAACCTTTTGGATCCAAACCCGCGCCTTGGTGCAAGACAGAATGCACAATATTGTATTACTTTAATGACCGTAACAATCGTATATTATGATGTAGGTAATCATAATAATATTATAACGATCGCGAGGTAGAATCGTAATAATGATGCAAATGCGAATCAATAGCAGCAGTTAAAATAGGGAGTGGTGGTGGACTGGGCACGGGCACACACTTGCAGCAGCCGCGGGGTGGGTCGGCGGTGGGCTCTTGCAGCAGCAGTGCACTCGACATCCAAGTCACGCGTGAAAACTTTCGAGTGGCTCCCGTCAGTCAGCGACGGCAGCGACTGTGGAGGATACGCTCCACCCGATTTATTATTAGCCGCGCGTGTACAACATACAATATTATTATCCGTGGTTAGGCTTCTATATAAAAATAATAAAACGGAATAATAATAATAATAGTATATATTATTATTATGAATGCATTAAGACCGACTCCAGATTGCCCCCGGACAAAGGTTTTATTACTTATTATTATAATAATATACGTTTTCCGTTCAGGCCGCCCGGAAACGCTTTTAAGGATCTATACGGGATATCAAAAGGAACCGGTGCCGCTCCGTTCGAATACAGCCAAGTTCGAGTGCTTTTAGAAAATGCAATTAACAAAAAAACTTTTTCCGATTTCATTTTGGTGTACGACTTTTATATACGAACGACTGCGAGCTGTAATACCTATATAATATATTATTATAAATTATAACCTATTCGACGGGACTAAACTCGATTTTTTTTCACCGAACTGCAGAAATGTTTTGACTCATTCCAATTTATGTCCGACCGTTTTTATTTTCGAATAGGGAATCGATAAATCGTAGATAAACGATCGTCACATTTCGTTTGAATGGTTCCATCTTTTTTAGTGCAGCGTGCACTGTGAAGCTTGTACCCGTTTCGCTCGTAACTACTTCTAATAACACGACCGTCAAAAATGAGGTTTAATGATTTATTCAACACTTTATTATTATTTATATTTATAGAGAAATTCAATTTGGAAATGTGTTTTTTGCAGCAAAAGCAGCTGGCCTCCGACAGTTCGACGTGACATAATGCCAACAAAATAATAACTACCCAAATTAGTGTGTGCATAATATTCTGTTTGGGATAATAATAATACAAGTAGGTATAAGCTATATAGGTACACACTGTGCGATTATTATGATTAACTCACGTCTGCATTATTTTAGTGCACATTATATAGTATTTTATAGACATTATATTAGGAATAGTTATTATAACCCAATTTGATGGTAATACAACTCATTTTTCAACATTACTCGTTCTATATTACTGATTCATATTTTATACATGGACGCAGAGCGACAGAGCGTAGTCTCGAACTCCAACGTAATGCGTTTAAGTTTAGTAGATTGTGCAGTAAATTTTTTTTTTCAACCAGAGGATTTACTTTTACATATAGGCACCTATATCTGAAACCAATTTGGCCAATAGTTTGGTTACAGAAATATAGCAGATAAGTAGATTCTACAATTCAAACGAATCGTACAATCGTTTTACATTCAAAATTATTCCCACGATTAACATTTGATTTACTGAAGGAGATTCGTGGAAAATGTAAAAGAATAATATAAACCTTTCGTACCTGTAAATTTAAAATATTGACCATTAATAGATTTTAAGTTATGTTTTTATTAAAATTGTATTGGTATTTTTGTAATGAATTTATTTTATACGAAACATGTAACGGTGGATAGTAATGTTAAACTTAAAAGTTTATATCAAACTTTGTACATATAGGGATTTTGAGGTGTAATGTTATTGGGTTACTAAGACGAGATCAAATTAAAGTATAGTTGTCTGTAAGTTTATTACATTTTCTGTTTCCAACACATATTAAATTGTAATTCACAAAAAAATGCCATTGGAAGTCAACAAGTATTTATTTTTAATTAAAAAAGTACTTTAGAACTGTACTTACATTGTTTTTAATTTAATAGGCATTTATTGTAGATTGTACTTAGATGATTGTTATATTCCTATTTTATTTCTCCAAATATTTTGTTATTGCTTAATGCTTATAATACAAGTTGTATTATTTTCAAAACACAATATAGTATTAGCATATTGTGTTAAAAAATGTATACAATGAAGAGGAAAATATACTTCTTTTGTTTTGTAGTGCATGTAAATTTAATATTTAAATTATTTTTTAACAATCTGAGTAGCTAAATAATAATATAACTTATAACTGTATAGTTTATATTTTGTATAAAAATAGTTTTATATGTTGCTAACCTATGTGCTATGTATATATACACGTCATTAATTGTGGAGAGGTTAGGTTAGGTTAGGAGAGGGCCAGAGAGGTCATTCAACGTATGCTTTTTAAAATTTGATTTCTAAACAATTCTACAAAAATAGTGCCTATATAAATATAATTATAGTTATAAATAATATTTACTATGTTTTTTTTATTTTTATATATTATCCAGGTGACAATTTATTTGCTATTTTATATTTAAACTTCTATACCTATCTGTTATAGTGCTATCTTTAATTTTTATTTTAAAAACTAATAATCAATTAATAAAATATAAAGTAATTATATATTGTGAACGAATATAATATTGTTTATATAAATTAACAGCAATATGATAATTTATAAACAATTAGCTAATTACATAAATATAATTTTTAGTATAATATTATAATGTAATAGCTAATTTATTATAAACTTATAATTCATATGGGTAGTTTACTAACGTCTATTAGTACAGTTGTAGGTTTCGAGTGTACCTGTCTTATATTGTCACATAAGACATACTTTTATATTACTATTACCTATAGTAATTTATTTTACTATTAATTATTGGTAATACAGTAGGTTGAATTAATTTTTTCAAAAACATTGCATTTATTATATTATTAATATTAATTGATTATTATTAACTTTTGAGCCCGGTATGGGCTACTGTGGAATAGTTTGGGTATAAATGGTTCACGGTATAAATAGATAATAGCTTAATATTAATCTAAATGTTTTAATAATGGTATTGTATATATAAAATACAATAATACACGTAAAAGTTTTAAGTCTATCTATAAATAATACATAATATTTTTGAATCACAACAAAATAACTAAAATTGTTAATCTTTGTTTAATACCTAATTTCATCCTAATTTGAATTAAAAATGTCTATAAAATACATTTGTGCTGATATATTATTTTTAATTTTTTGGTTTTAGTATCAACTACTACTTTTTTTTTTTATAAATTAACCCACGGCAACTTAGGTCAGTGGGTGGTTTTTAACTGTGGGGGAGGGTACTGTAGGTTTAAATACTTGTGTTTGTTAGTTTGGCAAATTTCATAGTGGGCACCTGTAGGTATCTGCCATGCCCGGGTGAGGGATAGCGGCACTTCTCTCTGGACACCGTGACTTGCCCGAAGAAAAATGCCGTCCGCAGCCGAGGTTTTGAACCGGCGTCGGCGCGAGTCGCAACCGACGGCTTAGTCCGCTCAGCCACTTTGTCCCCCACTTATACTTAATGGAACCTTGTATACGATAATCCCCAATTATTAGCTATTAAAATTGAACATTTTATAACATACATAACATACATTTATAATGATATAAAATTTAACATGTACAAAAGTTTTATCATATTATTTCACACATAACCACAAGTTAAAATTATCGAAGAAATACAAATAGGTATATACACCTAAAATATTTTATAAATTATATTATAAATATTATAAATATATATAATATATATGTATATATGTATAAATATTACTATATTATGAAATTGTATAATAAATAATCAATCTTAAAAGTTATATATTTATATAATATTATTTTCAATTTAAAGATAAATTATAATATTATTGCTTAGTAATACAAAAATATTTACTTTTTAGGTATCAATATTTATAAGGAAAACTAAAAAATTAAATGAATTTTTATTGCTTAGTTTAAGAGCAGAATCATTTTTTAAATAAATATTATTTTAATTTGAGAGATAATTTTTTTTAATTTAATAAATTCCATGGAACATAATATACAAGTTTTAACTGATGTATCGAATAAGCCAGTACTATTTTATTAAACTAATAAACCATATTTGGCTGATATAAAGGAAATATTATTATTACGTAGATACCTACTTACTCAAATAGAGGTGGGTTCTATTGATATATCAGACATAGAAGTTACAACGGAGTTGACTTTATATACATAATATAACTTAGTATGTAATAAAATATATAGATCTATAGCTATTTCAATTTTCAATGCAATGAATATGGTTTCCAAATTGTAATGAAATGAAAATGCACGAATATGGCTTTAATATGTATCTGTCGATTAAGCGCACAAACACAATTATTTGAAAGACGTATCATTCGAAGAACAGTATTTTGACATTCAATTTGCTACATAATATAGGTTATAATATATTATATCTATAGACGGTATTTGATAATAATGTTCATTAAAATATACCTTTGGTTACGATCCAGTTGTTCCATTATAAATGACGACCATTATAATTTCAAAAGGATGTATATAGATAGTAAATAGTAGTATATGTATAAACATAATATAATACCTGCGCATAATATAAGCTATATCGGATCGACAATTATACCATTTATAGCAATTACTAATTAACAAACATATTGGAATGCACTCATACAATAATGTAAGATATTTTTCATTGTGCACTGCAATTTTAAAAGTCCGTTTCCAAAGCCACTCAAACATAAATTCATGCATTTTAATGTATTTTAAAACATTTTTAATATTAAAATACAATATTAATTCATTGGCTTATTTAAGAGTTTTTCAAGGAGGGGGTCCAGCTAATTTTCCAAATACATTTAAGTGAGGGGCTCCGCTACAGAATATATTAATATATATATATTAGATGTTTAGATAGATATTTATAGGGTAAGGAAGGGGTCTGGACCCCTCATGGACCCCCCCCCCCCACACCAGTAAATACGCCACTGATAATTGATATTAGTTAGTATAAAATTGAAACAATATATCAATCTGCATATGAGGTATAAACCAACTTTATTAAGAATTTAAATATACTTATGTTTTGGTAATTAATTTATAGTATTAGTTGGTGACAAAAATTAAATATAATATATAGAGCCACTATGCGGTGATGTTTGTTGCTATTTTTTGTTGACACGTGAACTCGTTTAAATATATGTGCCAAAAAGAGTCTCGGACGCATATTTTTTTAACATTCTGTACTTTTTTCCGAATTACTCTTAGATACTCTAAATTTGCTCGACGCTCCAACTATTTAAATCTAAAACATCCGTGGTCGATCTGTTATGAAACCCTATATCGACTATGTACAATATTGTATACTTGTGTAAAATAGAGTACAAAAGCTATATGTACTTTTCCTTATAATAATATGTACCTGCTACAGTGCTAGAACCGGGTACGGGGTAAGTGGTAACAAATACATACAGAGATATATTTAAATAGAAGAAAATGTTAACGAGTGAAAATAAAAACGATTTGAAAATATATAGCTGCCTGTCGTTTTTGTATTTTTGCATTTTACCAATTACCACCCAAGTCTGTATTTTGTGTACCATAATAATATAGTTTAGCGGTTGGTGAAATTAACTGAATGATTAACTGTCAGACAATTAAAGTAAATCTGAGTCATATTATATGCTCATTAATAATCGTCGATGTTAATCGTATATAATTTATCGTTCGCGCGCACGGCAACTCTGAACTTCTGAACTTGTCTCACAGCGTACTCGCGATAATAATAGTTAATTTAATTTGAACATTTATATTGTATAAAGCATCATAGAATGTCGTATATATTCATTACTAATGACCTGTTGGTCATATCCGACTCGTGGGACGTTGAACATAGAACTAGATGGCTAGGCAAACGATAACTTTGCTGCCATACTTACATCCTTATCATAGTTTTTTCGTTATTGTATAAATCAAATTGTTAAATGCCACCCTAGGCGATCGCCTATCTTGACCACCCCTTATAAGCCAGGCCGGCACATTAAGACTTTAAGACCGTGAAAATTCTTGTTACTATGGATGGTCGGCGCGCGGTATATAACCGACTAAATATAGCTGTATACCGGATTTTAATTGATGGTCGAAAGGTTTAGTATATAGTATATAATGTATAGGCACTGTAATGTTAAATTATAAGGAACGTGAAGTTGCTATAGATACTACACAAGTCACAGCATGCTGTATATTATACAGAACCGGATTATTCGGATTAAGGCTTCTATTGCCGTAAGCATATTCACAATAATCTTTTACGACTATTTATTTCTAAAAATGCCATAATATGCTTTATACAAATTAATTTTAAAAATAGTATATTGTGTGGCAAGGGCGGAAAGTGAGCTAAGTATTTCAATCGCGGGCGTGAGCCACAAACGATGACCGCATTTCACCCAAGACTGAAATTTCCTTCCCACTCGAGCCACACATATTTTTATTGTCACGCCTCTGCATTCGTCGATCACAGCAAAGGCAATGCAGGGATCTATGCAACAACTAGACTATAATTCTACGAAAACAATATGTCATGGAAGAAACGATTTGGTCTTATTTATTATGGTCGCATTATGGAGGTTATAATATGAATATAAGATGTAACCAAAAGTTTATGTTTTGTAAGGACCGTGTTATAGATTTCAGTACCTATAAATAATAATTGTTATATTAAAAAATAAAATGAAATAAGAATAAAAAAATGTAATCACGGCAAAGGTAATGCATTATGCAGGAGCAGAGATCCATGCAACAACCAAATTATTATACAAAAACAATTTTATGAAAGAAAAATGCTTATGGCCGGGCTTACGCGTCATGCAAGGAGGTTATAATACGAATATAAGATGTAACCAAAAGTCTATGTTTTTTAAAGTCCATGGTATGGATTTCAGTGTCTGGTTGTGCAGGGGTACGCGCGTGATTATGTGCGCCCAGCATTTTTGGGGATTTCCACTTTACCGCCCTGCACTATTGGGGATTCCCACTTTACTGCCCGATGGACGGAAAAAGGACGTTTTCCAACGCTTCAACCGCTATCGAAAAACAAACTTTCGGTGCAGGCGTGACGAAAAATAATTTAAATTTAAAATAAATAGACAATACTCATTGTACAATAAAAAACAATGTTATTGCTTATAAGTGTATAACTGTACAAATAACGTGTGTATTAGGTTGTGGGAGTGTTTCGTTTAACATTTTGATTTGTGACTAAACGGTTATTATTACAATAATAATGGCCCGTAACCAAAAGTACGATAAAGATTTGATTAAGATTCTCGGAAAGACACAATAGCCGCGATCGCAATAGCCCATTATCTATCGATCACAGTATCGCAATGGTAAAATAATATAATGCTCTGTAGAAAATTCTCCAGGTTCCGCACCAGCCACAATCAGCTACCGTACCAATCCTACAAATTGGGGCTCAATAACACTGAACCCTACCTAATCGTGGAGGGGACACATGCAACCTTCAACACCTAATGATTAATTGTCCCTCTATTTCATGTGACAGATTTTATTTAAATTTTCTTTTTTTGCCTGTCGAGGTCTCAAATTTATCTACATAAATTGCTCTTACCTCCAAACATTTCTTCTTAATTTTATAGGTACTATTTAGACAGATTTAAATGTAACTGTATAAGCTTTAGGTGTGTTCTTTTCGTTTCTGTCATTATAAGTATTATATGATTATTATACAAATTATACAATAATATGTTAAAATCTCATTAAATGAAAAAAAATGCTCTGTAGTTTATGTTTAAAACCATTCAGTACATAATAAATAAAATAAAATGGGCAGTATACATTTTAAAATCATAATATTTTACTAACTGTAAAAATAAATAAATATTTGGAGGATGGAGTGGCCTAGTGGACTAAGGGGACGGTTGCGACGCGCACCGGCACCAGTTCGATCCCGGCCACGGGCGTCATTTTTCTTCGGCCAGCCACGGTGTCCGGAGAGAGAGGCCACCATCCCCCACCCGGGCATGGCAGATACCTACAGGTGCCTACTAGAAAATTCTGCCAAACACGAAAAACGTGTTCCTCCAACTGTTCCCCACCGTACCGAAAACCCTACAGTACCATCATACAGCTAATGGCCTCAGTTGCCGGGCTTAAGAACAATAAAAAAAAAAAATATTTATTATTTTATTTTTCAAATGTTGTCATAGAAATTATAAAAAATGTTCCTTTATTAAACTTTAGGTCAAATTTTATTTGGGCCATGTGCCGTAAACAACTGCTTATTTCGCTAAAGCATTGATCCTGCAGGTCATCTGCAGAGTGCAGCATTATCTAGCCACGGTAAAGATCGCAGAGGTGATAGCGCACGGCTATAATAATAATAATAATAAGTTAGTGTTCTGACCACAATATCGTAATATTATATGCGGCACACATATTTTAGGCTTGAAAACTTCGAATGTGTCCACAAGTCCACTGTACATATTATTATTATCATCATTATGCATAATAGTGTATAGTCACTGTAGGTATAGTATAACGGTGTCGCGGAGATAGGAGATATTGCCAAGCATTAATATTTCAAATCGTAAAGCATACACAGATTGCATTCATAAACCCCTGTACGGCTGCACGCCATCATAACCGTGTTCAATCTTTAAGTCACCGTTGCCGTCATCGTCGTCGTCGTCGCCCTCGTTGACTCGAGTGGACAGTATTTCAAGAGCTAAACGTCGTCGTGTCATTGTGAGCCTCCGTTAGTCGTTTTTGAAGACGCCATCGTTTTACACGCTGTACTTTACAGGAGAGGTGTCATCGTCGTTTCTCGGTGCAGCCGCGAGGTGCTTGTATAATACTACAAAACGTGATTTGTCACAAGATTGAATTGAGCTAAAGTCAAAATAAATCTCTTACGCTTTCACTCGCATGTATGGCCTAGAAGATTCTTTTATCAAATGCATTTATTCAATCCACCCCCTCCCCCACACACCAAAGAGTCAAAATTCAATTTTGTAAGTAAATTTTCTTCACACATAAGAATCGGGCTGTAGTGATGGCAGTGAGTCAGAGGAGACTGCAGATATTGAAATCTAACTAAAAATATCAGAGCACTAAAAATGTTAAAATAAATCATAAGAAAAAAAAAACATATTGTTTATCAAAAATGTTATTATTTATTGTATTTATATATTATATTACACTCTTTACTGTGTAAGTTTTTCAAAACCCTAAACTTCTTTTTTGTTTTTTTGTACATGTATAAAATATTAAAATACGCATATCTATTAGTGACTAGTGTATAATTTATATTCATTATACATAAATTATGTTAATGTTTTAGAAAACTATCTTATTATTGGTGTCATAAACACAAATATCTTTTGGCTTCAACTATTTTAATTTATCAAATATCAACTTAGTAAATATTAATCACTATTATTACTTAGGTATTAATTGGCTATTACTTATCAGTCGAAAGATAATTACTTGTATAATGTCTCTGCAAAAAGCACGTCTTGTAAATAATGAGTAATGGCCCACTATTTTGTACAATATAAGTTTATTATACTGGCTACCAAAAACAAAACATCTAGCTTAAATATTTGTAATTGAATCATTCTTTTTCATAATTACATTTTAAACTTAAATTTCGTATTTTTAGTTTCAAAGGATTGTAAGGATTTTGTTTCATCTCGGGTATAATCGACATAACTGTATAGTAGGTACAAAATAATTTAATCTTAATCCTTTAGAAAGTTATATTAATCCATTTTAATTAGAAGAGGAGGCGAAAATTAAGCTTGTAGTTCCTACGATCAGCTATAATATTATGATTACGAATTCCCGTCCATAGTACATATTATAATCCCGCAGATAAAATATCAACAAAACTATTACCTAGTAAATTTAGTGTTTAGTGTTAAACATCTAAACTCGATATTATACTGAAAACATCGACTATAATCCAATAGTACTGTAAAATAAAATAATAGCCTTAAAAAATACCCAAGTCGATGCGTTTGTTATGAGATTTACCCCTCCTACGGAATATCAATTTTCTTTATTATTATTATAACTATTATCGTAATAAAAACTTTTAAATGAAATGCGTGCTGGTGTTAAATGTGTGTTCTGATTTAAATAAAGTAAAGAGTTATTCGCAACATCGTCTTATAATAAATTGTGGCAATAAATAACGGTATCAAAACATCACACCCATAATATACGAAAAATACCATCGAAATTGAATTTAATTTCATGAAATATTTTGAGCCTATGCAGTGACATAATATACTGCGGAATCTATATATATAAAAAAAAAAAACTATTATACCACTACACGCCCACACCTTATATTATGTAATCTTTCATGAATCATACAATTTTTTTCCACAATATCGCCTAATTTTCTATTTATATTATATAAGTTTGTTAGTTAATATTTATCATACGAGTGCATTAAATAGAAGTATTAAATTGATTTAATTTTGTAAAAAAAATAAACAACAACATTTTAATGGAAAATGAGAACCCAATATTATATTGTGGTCATATTTACTCCCAAGTTCAACTAGAATCAACAGTCCCAATACGCTACTGTTCGGCATAATATTAGTAGTTGCATGTAGGTGTAGGTATTACGTCGGTTTTCATAGAATACGAGTAATATTATAATATTATACTATAGTAGGTATAATACCGTCGGTTCTACTATAATCTATTATTCCGAAATAGCCACACGCGCGTATATAAAATATCATATTATAATAATCCACTGGAAACGCACACGACTACTATAATATACGTCGTACTGCATCAGTAATATTATCATAATAATAATAACCGTTCAGTGCGTACAAATGCAATTAAATTCCGATACGTGTGCCGCGGCAACAGGACCGGGCACTCCCATTTTTTTTTAATTTTTATAATTTTCCAGTCTTATATAGCGATAGAGAGAGAGAGAGAGAGAGAGAGAGAGAGAGAGAGACGGTTGATGGATAGAGAAACCCACCGACTCCTCTCGACAAAACTGCTCCTGCTGCTTCTAAGACGGTAGGTCGATTAATATGTTCCGTCCGCCGCCACGTACCTACCAGATGCGTGTTAATAATTTTGTTTTCTCCATCGGTATCATTATGCATTAGTAATATACATGAAACATATTATGTATAGTATTCCACGTTGATAGTAGGTATGTATTTTCTTAAATTTTACACACCGACGAACTCATTTCCGAGGTGTCCTTGGAAATTTTCGAAATTATACATCAGCAAAATATCTAGTTTCTCGTACAGTGTATACTTAAATATTAATGTATAGTAGGCCAGCCGAATTGTGTACAAAGTTTCTGGTGGAAGTGGTTGTCATTTCCCCAATACTACCCGTTGTAACAAATTTATTTAAAAACACAGCTTGGTCGACATATTATCATACAACGTATTCGCAACGTTATTATAGGTGTAATTCCATCGATTAAAAAATATGATTTTTTAGTACCTTAAATTATAGCTTTAGTCAAAGCAACGGCAATTTATTATTATGTCGTAATTCGATCAATTTCTTGGATGAGGAATGCAGCTGTTGGTTCAAAATATGTAGCTATCACACTTATAATAACTGCAGCAGTATAGGTACCTATATATTTTAAACAAGAGCGACGACCGCCTATAATGTAATTGTTGGGTTATTTTAATTTTAATTTAGGGATAAGGCGCCCGGTGCCGATGCCATTTTGTCCTCAAAAGTGTATTTTTGGGAATAACGATACCGCCTTGTAAAATCAACCAAATTTCATAATTTTTTTAATTGCTATAGGGGAATATTCTACAGCCCGCATCGATCTTTGTTTTTCATTATTTTATTCTCAAACTTAATAATATGTCTAAAAAAATACAAGATAAAAAGCATTTTTTTAATACAACTATTTGAAATAAAATACAAAATCAGAGATCGATGTGGCCTGTAGGAAGTCTTCTTCTTTCAGATAAAAAAATAGTCATCAAAATCCGACAATTCTACAAAGCTTGAGAGTTATTCCCGTAAAGTCTTTTTTTCTCGATATAATACACCCTATCAATCCCCCTTAAATAGGTATCGGGTAGTAGATTAGTGGAAAAGTCTCATAATTGAGGGGGCAACTAAAATATAAAATTTAATTTTCAAATTTATTTGAATTGTAGAAAACTTGAAAAGTGGCACCGGGACTCTTAATACAGCACATTCCAACAATAAATAGGTAAATATGTATTTTACAAAATGCTCAAAAGTTTTAGTAAATTAATAAAATAATACAAAAATTATAACATATCAATTTATGCGTTATTTTACAAACTTAAGCTAACGACTGTAAATTGCATTATATATCTAACATAATAAAAACTTACCTATATAAACCCATTAATAATTGTATATATAGCCATATATACCAACAATTTACATTATTTAGAGCTTAATACGTCTCTCGCTAGTGAGAGTACTCGGTAGTATAAGTCACTTGCTCTCATTCTAGATGTGTGACATTCATTATACCGAATATCTATAGTTTTACACTAAAAAAAAAATAATTACATTTTGTATTAATAAAACAAAAAAAATACATTATCTGTTGGCTACCGATAATGGATCTTAGGAAATCGGGGTTGATTATTTTAGCATGATATTCAAAATTTTAGAGGAGTTATCCCCCTGCGATCATTGTTGCCACTATTTCCATCGTTCAACAACGTATTTTTTTCGTCATAAACTTTCCTCATACCTATCTGAAGTTTCAACTTTCAAGTGCTATAATTTCATAATATACTACCTATAAAACAATTGCTACGAACCACTGCTATAATTTTCGTTTCATCGGGCTGCATCTGGCCCCACAGGTATAGAATTCCATATCGGTGTTTTGTCTTACTCGGGAGTGTTGCTGCAGCACACAAGCGATTTAATTTCAGACCTGTAGAAAGTATTGTTACGTGATACAGTAAAACACATACAGACATATTATATTATACATATAAAAGTGCATTAATTATTAAACAAATAATATATATATACCGATATGAAATACCCATGCCCCATATACACATTACACATATTATATACTTATGCAGTTATACATAATATACTGTGCACATAAATAAATAATGTTTAAATTCTGTATGTGTGCATACATTTCGAACAAATGTGCAAATCACGATTATTATCGCGAGGAACTGGAGTGTTATACTTTGGCGGTTTATTGCTTCAGGTTATTTTTATTTCTCAAACGGTAATAATATACTAGGGAATAACAATTTATCGTTATGGGGGAGAAGAGTTATTTTATTTGAGAACGTTGAGTAGTGGAATGGTTTATTGGTAACTCGATCAATTGGATTGGTTTCTATAAAAGCAAAAGAGAATCAACATAAAAGATAATCGCATGCACCTATATATACCGGTTCTTAAATCGATTTTTTTGAGTACATTATTACGTATGTTTTAAGTTAAAATTTTGAACTCAAACCTTTTCTATTTTGATTAAGTCTCTATGCTGTTTGCAAATAAATGCAAAAGCCAAGTCAAGAAATAATTATAGTTATTATTATTATAAGTAGTTCGTAAATAGTAAAATACATTACTCAATAATTATATACAATATCTAAAGTAGATGAAAATATAAATTGATATCTTATCTAAAGCTTACTGCACCAGGGTTCATAAATATTAAACGATTAACTATAGTCAATTTGAGTACCAGACGCGGAGAAAAAGAAAAGAAAACACTACGTTTTCAATTTGCTCACTTTGTATGGAGATCGGGATGCACTACAACTACTATACTGTTTGTTAAATTAGAATTTACCTCTGAGAATTGAGATGATTGGTTACCTCCGGGGTACTCTTTAATTTTGTCTATGTACAATATGCATAATAAATGTAATACATTTTGGAGTTAACAATTTACACAATGAAAATTAGTTGTATTTCAATTTAAGATCAATTTAATGATTTAGCTAGTTTTATATTTGTTTTATACTTGTGTAGGAATTTGTTGGTTACTTTAGTTGCATATGGTTTTATTTACTGAATTATAAGTGAAAAGTGGAAACGTTTTTAACCTGCCCATTGATAGTAAGTTAGTAAATTATTTAATTATATATTTAAATAGAATGATAACGAAGACGTTTTTGTAAATGTTAAAATAATTTTATAGATTTATCAGTGATCTGCTCATAATATTTTAATCATATTTTTTCGACTTCTTAAATCTGAATAATATTACTATGTTAGGTAATTACTTTTTAAGACATTTATTCAGTCTTGCAATTATCTATCATACAATTTTTAAAATTTCAAACAACCTCAGGAATCAGGATGTTAATAAAATTAAAAATAATAATGAACTCTTTGATACTTATTTGTTTGAGTCTTTGTTTTAAAATTTGAAGCTATTAAGTGCGGACGAAGATAAACTAAGTCATATAGTATTGCTTCCTAAAACAACAAAAACAAACTTTAATAAGCATTAGTGCATTACGCTAAAGACTAAAAGTATAAAATAATTAAAATAACGTCAAAAGAACTCAGTTGGCGCTTGTAAATGTATACGGATTGTAACAAACATATACATTTAAAATAATGAAGAGTACCATTGTCATTTATCGTATTGTTACTGGTTTGATAATAATGAAAATTAAAGATAGATAAATGTAAGTAATAAGTATACATAAATATTACATATTCATTACACAGTTTAGGTAAGTCGTAAGTACATAATCGTGAGAATCATCGTAATTTTTTTTCCGATAAATATTATAATAATGATCAGCATCTGATAATATGTATAATACAAAGTTAAGAAAACAATTATGTAATAACTAATAAGTACCTATATCTAGGAGTAGGAAACCAACTTTATAATTAAGTCCTTAACTAGTAAATATTAGTAGGACAATAACAACTATTATGTATATCAACACAGAAAACTAGGTTAACTATGATGTATAAAATATATAAGAAATAAGCAGAGAAAACGGAAAGTGGTTCTTCGGCGGTGATAATACCAATTATAACAACGTTACTGGAACGTCTTCTTAATTCTTATATATTATACTCGAGTCTAGAATTATGCCATACCATTGGTCGGAGGCCGAGAATATCTACGACCGACCACGGTGTGAATGTATGACACGTATACCGATGAAGTATGAACAGAATATAATATTACGTGCCTAATAAACTCCCTTTCAATAATATTCTGACTGTTCGTCGCTCAAAATATAAATCACGATTGCAAGTCAACCGCCGTGTCGCACCGTGATCTCACGGCGAATCACGTGCCACGTGGCCAGTAGGTATAATAAGTGCTCATAATTTACGGGACATGGGCCATAACAATTTTTTATGTGCGTTTTAAAAATGAATTTTATTTCATAAACATAAGACGCATAATAATATTATACAGCATATTATTAACATTTTATAGCCTAAAATGGCCTAAAAAATGTGATCGATGATAATATTAAAATATTAAATCCACAGTGAAAGACTACTCTACCTATGTACATAATATAGTATATAAATATTAGCATAGCGTACCTACTTCGATATTGCATTAATTACGATGATCACGCAGAAAAAATTACATTGTGTCTAAATAAATCTGCACATAAAATTGAAAATGTAGTCTTCGAGCCCCTATATAATACGCTCAGCACCGCGGTTCGAGGACGTCCGCGATGCGTAGATACACTCGTGATGACGGGCGAACGGTGCATAATTATTTTATTATATTATAATGTTTGGTTTCTGCCGGATAAATGGATGAGACGAGACGGGCAAAAGGGATCCAGGGAGGGCTATAGCTAAAAGGAGTAATACCAGCATGAATAATGAGAAGACCATTTTAATTGTCATGCCCGTGTAAAAGTTTGGAGATGATTCGCAGGAATTCAACCGAAGCAGCTGTAGGTAACTTGATCGACGCAATGGTTAATTGTGTATTGTACGTACATGTCTGGTAAAGTTGCGTTCAAATAAGCCTTTTCGTTTCCTATGGAAATCGCTATGTATGCATTATAATTATGCACGTATATATGTTTGAATAACGAATATTAATGATATTATAACTACTATCAACTTGTAATCTTTAATCATTGTTATCGCGCTTTATTTAAGTTTATCCTTTCTCTGCAGGAGTATCTTATAATTACGTATAATTTCTGCTTTAAATGTCCTTATTTGTTTAAATCTTTTTGCATTCATTTCAATATTATATATTATTATCATGTACAATATAATATTTTATGGCTATATTATTTTGAAATAATATTCTTATTGTTCTAATTACCTAGTTTAATTAGTAATTATTACTTATTACTTTTGGCGTGAGTCTTATATTTTATTTAATAAAGTTTATAATATTATATCTCATGTTCGTGGTTTATTATATTATTAACCTTTATAGCTAATCATTTTGACTTTCAAGTCCCTTATTTGCTTCGTAGAAATATTAAAATTAAAATGAATATCATTCATTTTTATCATAACATAATTTACCCTGCACTATGTATAATTAATAATTATCAGATTTCATAGAATGCATTATATCATTGTAAAATGTAGTGTTAAACACTTTGTATTTAAACACTATACTATTACAAGTATCTGTACACCAACAAACCATTATACTTATTTATACTATAAGGGGATTCTTTTATCGAAGAACACTCATTATTTTGTAAGGTATTGATTTTTTCCAACATTTTAGTCTTTAAATATACGCTTTTCTAAAACCCTCAAAGTTAAGTTTAATTTAGATGTACTAATGTGTTCTCGTTCGTAAAGACCTGGATATGGGGAATAAACTTATAAGTAATAATTTCAATATCGATCGACCCAAGCTAACGAATAAGTAATAACGATTAATAACCATACTATACCTACAATAATTTATTATTTCATGATGTATTATAATTGAACCTTCGTTTACTGTTACACCCCATTCCTGCTCCCTACTGAGTACTGATGCATAATAATATAATCATTAAGAATAAGAAAACATGTTACCAATTTTAAAGAAAACAATAAACGATTAACAAAAATTATTTAATATCCCGAAGCCTATCATCCACGCCACTACGATGATTAAAATGTGAAGAGGCACCAAAAATTGAATTTAGGAACTGCAGTTATCAATTTGATGATCGAACTATTAAAACTTAAAATAAAACTTCATATCAAAATAACGAATTTTTTACGTTTCTAGTACCTAGCTGGTAATAATAGATCTTGCCACTTAAAAACCAATATTCGGTATCCAGTTGCGTATATAATATGAGTTACAAAAAATACAAGATTACCAAACAATTATAGAAATCATGTACTAAAACATTTTTACTAAGAAAATTGTTTAGAAAATTTAATACTTTCCAAATTATGAGGGTTTTTCATAATAAAAGAATCCCCCTGTAATCTGTATATATTGTTTATTTTATAATTTATACTTGTGTTCTCATTTAAGAGACGACTTAAATATAAAAAAAACTCTCTTCATCACTTTGTATAAAATATTCTTATTAAAAAATAATAAAAAACGTTTTCGAGTACTAACAATGGGTTAAGCTTTCGTAAAAACGTGGAATACCTGATAAATATACGCAAAAATAAAAATTCTCAATAAACCATCGTGTTCTGCAGTATTCTGGTCCGGACTTTTATTTGGTGTTAGCGCCAAAAAATACATAAAAAATACACCTGGGTGGTATTATAATCGTAGGTACAATAACCATAATTTATTTTGTAGGTACCAATATGATTGTAAAAATTAAAATAACAAAGTTTTAGTTTGGTTTGGAAAAATGTGAATGATGACAAAGTGATAAAAATGTATTCGTACCTACGTATACTCTGCAATATCTACTCTTATATTTACTCACGTGATTTTATTTTGAATAGTTGTATTTTAAAAGGCCGTACTTTTGCATTTTTTTAAATATTTATGTTCATGAGATGGTCTTACTATTAAAATACCAAATATGACATATGTGAATGTAGTTATAAAATTTAATATTAATATATTTATGTACAGTGTATGTATAATCGTTTTGATGTTACATCATAATCTATAATGTAGAATATTTTACTAGCGATTAATGGTACTTGCATAAAATACTTATACGTACACAATTGTAAACTAATATAAACTGTATAGTTGTTTTTACTTATTTTTATTTAATATTCTTTAAAACTTGTTTTTTTTTATCGATTCTCTTCTTTTTATTACTATTATTATAATGCATAAACATTATCGAAACATTAAGATTTTTTAATATTATTTTGTGTATATTTATAATTTCATTAGAGGTGTTTAAGAAAAGGGACGATTTCACTGTTTATAGTACGTGTGTCAAATCAAATATTTTGAAAATTGTGAGTGAATATAATTCAAGTAATAGTTTGCCAAGAGCAAAAACTCATGGATTTAAATTATCTATATTATGTTATTTTAACATAAGTTTATAATTTATATTATTATTATGTCAACTTTTGAAAACGAGAAAATACAATTTATATGTTTATTTTGTATATCTTAGTTTTCTTGGGAATTCAATAGGTACGTACCAATATAAAATGATAATAAATCAATATGAAATTAATAATTAATATCCACAAAGACTGAGTAGAATTTAATAATGTTCTATTATAAAGTCTACTTGAGTTAATTATACGTATTGTTTAATTAATTAATTATGGATATTTTAACATTCAACCAAACATTTTACAGAACTATAATTTTATTATTCACCTACTTATATAATTTTAAAATAAATTTAGTATAGGTGTCATTTTTTATTAATATATAGGTACCGATACCCCGAAGTAAGCGACTAAATACTTAGGCCTAAGGGTACCAGGGTACGTACTTTGAATCTATGTGGGTCACATTTAAACGAGTCACATGCGAGCGTGAATAATAAATTATATGAAGGTTGAACATACAAAAATATGATAACTACACGACATAAAATATTGTAAATTATTCCATATTTTAGAGTTTTCATACAGTTTAATGATCTCCTAAAAGGAATAAAGTTCAATTCTTTTAGGTACCTATTTAAAATATTTCCCTGTTTTTAAATATTATACATTTTTTATGCATACTAGTCTTCGGAAGAGGAGTTTCTTTAATATGAGACGACTAACGTACCCGGTAACTGCAGCTGAGTGTAAAGTTTTGTTGAAAATGGTAAAAAAAAAAGTTAATATATAACAATGAAGGAGTAGAATTATTAAAAAAAGAAATAAACTATAAAATATATTTTTCGAATTATTATTTAATATAAATCATACGTAAACATAACTGATTATATATAGAGCTATCAGTAATTGTGATACTATGCACCTAAATTATATTTAAACAAAATTATAATTTAATGTAATTCTACAGTTTATAAACTGTTTTATTTAGAGTGAATACCCCTACTATGTAATAATATATTATGCATTTTTACATCTACACATTGTTTGGTATAGGTAAGAACATAATTTTTTTTACAAAAACAATGCATTTTCTACCGGCATTATTGTAATTTTAAATATTAAATTGAAGTGGTGAGAAAGAATGATTATGGTATTTTCACTTTATTCATAATTTTCAAACATTTTCATTAACATTATTTTTCATGTAAAAACTACTAAGGCATTGTCCAAGTAGACGGACAAAATTCCAAGTAAAATTTTATTGTGTACTGCATAA